>NC_084911.1:15950563-16080101 GCF_949316345.1 Pungitius pungitius | reverse complement strand
TTGATATAATAAACTAGTATAGGTTTATCTGCCAGGTTTTATCTTCTATAATTAGAGCATTACGGTTACTGGTTCCTCATCTTCAGCCAAAGCAAAAGCTCAATTAACAGTTCTGAGGATTGTGAGAATATTTTATAACCGCTCTCTTACGTTGTTTCTTCTTCTCGAGTGTCGACTTTTTTTTTTAATCACTGCAATAAATTATGTCTGCAGCAGGTGGCGCTCTGAGCTCACCCTGGCACCCCCGTCAACAGCATGAAGTGAGAGAGACAGAGAGAGAGAGAGAGCTCCCCCCCGCCCATCCCTCCACCATTAGAAACCCCAGAGCATGAATTACCTCTCCAAAGTCATCGGCGAGAATTTACGACTGGTCAACAAAAGCACGTGACCACCCCCCACCCACATTTCTCCCTGTCTCTCTCTCTCTCCTCCCTCACCTCACCCCTCACCTCCCCCATCACACGCATACCCTTCAATCCAACACACACGCATACACACCGCCACCCCACCCCCATGTTTGGACGGCACATACATAGCTAAAAACGAAGTACAGTGCAACGCCATAATTCACTAATACATCATAAATCGTTGCAAGTACCAGCGTTATAACGACGAGGAAAAATCTAACAAATCAAGCTCCCCTTGGTCCTCAGCTCTGAGCCTGCAACTCTCTAAAACAACCTAAATGAGCTCTTACTTTGTAAACTCGTTCTCTGGGCGCTACCCAAATGGCCCCGACTATCAACTGCTAAATTATGGAGCCAGCAGCGGCGCAATGAACGGCGGGACGTACAGGGACTCTTCCTCCGCCAACATGCACCATGCGACGGGCTCCTACGGCTATAGCTACAATGGCATGGACCTGACCGTCAGCAACCGGGGAGGGGGGAGCGGTGCCACCAACACCGGAGGACACTTCGGGGGCGGCTCGATCATCGGGGACTCCCCGGGCTTCGGCTCCCCGACCCCAGAGACGGGCTTCCGACAGACGTCCAGCTGCTCCCTTGCGTCTTCCGCGGATTCCATGCTGTCACCCGGCAGCGGAGACGCTAAACTGGGCGCCCGGACCTCGTCTCCCGGCACAGAGCAGCCAGGAAGCGGTAATCTCAGCTCACCAAACCTGTCCTCGACCTCCTCCTCCTCCGGCGGCGGCGGAGGAGGAGGAAGCGGAGCGCAGCATTTCACGGAGCTGGACGACGCGTCGACCGACACCGAGGAGTTACAGCACAAGCCGCCGCTGAGGACCGGGCACCCGCAACGCGTGCAGAGGCGAGAGGGCGGCCCGGCGGGATCGGCCACCGGTGGCACCGCGGGAGGCGACACTCGGCCACCACAGATATTCCCCTGGATGAGAAAGCTGCACATTAGCCATGGTACATGCTGATTCTCTGTTTATAGCGTAATAGCTTCATGCCAATAATATACATGCTCTTATAGACAGAGGCGTGCAAAAAGGGCACGAGGCAAGGCGCATCTTTGCAGATGTATTGCTACATTGATTTGAGTTTTGTAAGCCGGCTGCTCCAGGACACACTCCTTTTCCAATGTGTCAAATTCATAGTTTCATATAAATGTCATGAGACAGTCGGTGGGGGGGGTGGTGAACGAACACCCCACTAGAAGAGAATATGTTTTTTTCCCCCAATGCTTTAATTTGCCAACAGTGTGGTAAATATATATATATATATTTTGGACGTATTTTTAAAATAAGTAGCCTAACTAAACACTTTCCCGCTTCGGGTGAAAGAGCTTAGGCCGTTTTCTTTTCTTTTCTTTCCCCCGATTTAAGTCCGTGGTTTAGAAGCCGCGTGGACGGATGGTGGTCCCCTCTTTGTTTTTTTCCCCCCTCTTCTTTTATTTGATCAAATTCCTCAAAAGCGTCATAAATCTGTCAGTGGGGTGGGGGTGCCAAAGCCGGGCAGCGAAGTCCAACAGGCTGAGGAGGGTAGAGACAGAGCTGGGTGGGAAGGGGCAGAAGAAGAAAAAAAGAAAGAGGCCACGAAGGGCTTTTGGAGGCTGTTGCTCCTTTGAAAAGTGAAGCTTTATTACGTGTGGGAACTTTATTAGCGAGGTGAGGCAGAGGACGGGGGCAGCACAATCCCGAAGGCAGCTGGAGATGTGTGTTTGTGGGGGAGGGGAGAGGGAGAGTAGTGGTTACAAAGTAAAACAGGGATATCACAAATAAATGTGTAGAGGGTGTGCACATGATCATATCAACACCTGTAGCTACAATGTACCCGAACCTGATGGGAACCTGTAGTGAACACCGAATTGTCCGTCATTTTATGGTCATTTGTGGTTAATGAAGGTGTCCCCAGTGTTTAGGACACCACTATTAGGAAAAACGTGTACGTATGACATGTTGGTGCATAGAACCCCGCCCTCCACTCCAGCAATCGATCCCTAAGAGGCTTTATGTCCGTTTCACCCCCCCCCCCCCCCCTCCATAGATATGGCAGGCCCGGATGGGAAGCGGGCGCGAACGGCGTACACGCGCTACCAGACGCTCGAGCTGGAGAAGGAGTTCCACTTCAACCGGTACCTCACGCGGCGGCGGCGCATCGAGATCGCGCACGCGCTCTGCCTCACGGAGCGGCAGATCAAGATCTGGTTCCAGAACCGGCGGATGAAGTGGAAGAAGGACAACAAGCTGAAGAGCATGAGCCTGGCAACTTCCGGCAGCGCATTCCAACCCTAGAAATTAAGTTAAATTGAAAGTTAAAAAATGAATCCGTACTCGTTGGAGGGGGTTTAACTACAGGCGTCTTTCCAGGAGGGGAAAGTCCGAATAAACAGAAAGACAAGCAGAACATGGAGCAAAAGAAGACGGCGATGAAGAAATATATGTACACTAAGAAAAACAAAACAAAAAAACACTCCTACTTATCAACGGAGCTCTGTACAGCAATGCAGCACTTTTTATTTTTCGGCATGTTGGTGTTTTCGGGCAAAGTAAATTAAACTGTGGTACTTGTTTTCGTAAAAAAAAAAACGTGGTGTTTCTGTATGTAAAAAAAACACTGACCGCAGCAGAGGACTCAAGAAAAAGGAAAGAAGAATAATGTTACCGAACTGTCTATACTTACATTTTAACTTGCAACCTTGACGGTGTATGAATAACGTTTAATGTCCACGTGCAATGTTTTATACTTGACAAAGTGCTTGATGTTACCATGTAAGCTCTTGCTGCAGGTTTACAGCCTTTACCCGTCCTCCTTATGTCTGCCTGTCAATTACTCGACATTCAAATTGCCTCCTATTTCTTATTTAGACCGATAGAAGGTGTGTGTGTGTGTATGTGCGCGGCCTGCTAACATCTCCGTATCATGTTGTCTATAGCTATATTATCAGTGGAAGTGTATATAATTGTTATCATTCACGTAATCATCGGACACATGTTTTAGAAAGGATGTACATAAACGTATATATTGTCATTTTTAAATGTGAGCAATTGGCTATTTGTAGTGGTAATGTGTGTGTGTGTGTGTGTGTGTGTCTGTGTGAGTGGGAGTGTGTGTGCCTGCAGATGTGAGTGAAATGGCTACCTTCCTGTGAGGCCTGTGAGCTTTTTGTATTTTGTTTGTAACTTGGAGTAAAACCCAATAACAATAAAGTTGCCCATTCTCGTCAGACCGACTTGACCAGCTGACGGCGCCAAGCTGTACCCACAAATGGCTTTCGTTGACGCCAGAGAGGGGTTCAGGTTTAAATATGTTAGCTTCCGCTGAGGCCACAACACCGTCCACGTTCGTGCACTAGATTCTGGTCTGAATCGCTTTACATCTACTTGAGAAATAACCATGGAACTAATACCCAAACTAAATCAGTCTCATTCTTCTGTACATATAACATTTGTATCCTTCACATTTATAAACATTGTGTTCTCAACGATGATTCAAAGCGGAAAAACCCCCCAAACCGCGTCGTGCGTAAAGACGCACGGTTTCAAACATCCGTTTGGAGGCCTTTGCAAGCTGGTTTTTCCAGGCCTCGTCCTAAAACGCACAAACACAGAACAGCCTATGTTCATCCCCGCCGACCAAGTCTAACAAAAGACAACACTCTAGTTTTCTCTAGTCCCGTTCTGATCCACCACGGGCGTCACTCCAGGCCACATCATGTCAACTTCTGCGCCCTTCCGACTGCAAACAACCAACTGAACTTTTAAACTCACCGACTGATGCCGCTTTAGCTTCCCTGCTGTAGCGGCTTCATATCTGGCCCGATGAACGGGAGGTAGCGTGGGGGTACGAAATCGTGTCCTGTCCATAAAGCCTCATCTGTACACAACCGCAATCTCCTGGCTCTTCTGTGTGTAGGTGGGTGGGTGTGTGTGTGTGTATGTGTGTTGAGATGTTTTTTAACCTCCTTCTGCTTTGGGCCAAACTATAAAAAAGGACGGTAGCTCTGACATTTACATTTCAAACGGATGGGTTTTATCTCCAAGTTGGATCGTAAAGATCAGGCCTGGCTTCAGAATGATACCTCTCACTGGTTCCCCCCGAGTCACGTGGGGTCCATAAAGTTAGTTTTATGGTTTTGGGGAGTTGACAATGTACTATATATTTCACATTCTGGAAAGCAAGTGACGGTTTAACGGCTTCGCCGGGATCCTAAAGGGGTCAGTGAAGTAGAGACGCAGCGAGAGGGAGGGTGCGTGTATGAGAGAGGGAGAGAGAACGGACCACTACGACCGGCCGCTGCTCAGGCTCCGGTACACACGCGCCACGGCGGGCGCGCTCCGTCCTGCGCCGCCCGCCGTGGAACGCTTTGAAAACGTCGGTGGAGGGAGCGAGCGGGGACGCACAGTAAGTGAGTTGGGCCGTTTGTACGCGTGGGAGCGAGGGGAGGCGGTAGGTGGCAGAGGGTGGGAGGGTGGGGGGCTCGCGGGGGGGAAGATGGGGGGTGTGGAGGGGGGGTCACTCATTCACCATGGATGGCTGAGGCCGGTTCGTGGACCCGGCGGTCGGTCCACGTTCCCATGTGGGCGAGAAGGTGCATGTGTATATTTCTGTGTGTACGCGCACGCTGTTGCAGTGTACATATGCGTGTTGACGTGTGAGAGTTGGATATTTTACGGCGTTCAGATGCCGTTCCCTCTTATATTTTGAAGATGTTTTGGATCAAGTGCTTTGTGACTGTAGCCGATCAACAACGGCAGAGGTTGTTGTTTAGTGACTTTTGAAGTTCCGAGTGATCATATGAAAACATTGCTTACGTTTGTATGCGTTTCCGCATAGAATATTCCGAAATATTGTCTATCATGAAAAGTTTGGGGACTTGCGCTTGTGTGTGTGTAAAATGAACCAATAACTAGGGAAAGGACACACAAATGCGTCCTTGAGCAAGAAAAGAAATTCCACCCTCCCCGCCCCTGGCGCCCTTGTATTTTCCAGTCAGGATGGGTGTGAGTGAAAAAAAAAGCGTCGTGACAGACAGTCTCAAGGGTTCATACACCGGATCGTTGGGTTGATGTGAACACACACAAACAAACATGCAGTATATGTGTATATTTCCGAGCTCGTTGTGTTGATTAAAAGCTTGCATATCGAAACAAACGTACACCAGACAGATTTCACGCTAAGTCCGTACCGAAAAAACCCAGTGTGCAAAAAAACTCCCAAAACGTAATTCTCTAATTCTCATTTGATGCTCTCCAGTATACCGCGCCGACTGAATAGAATTAAATATAATGGTAATCGAACTAATGAGGCTAATGAGGAGAACGAGAACCTAATGACCTATACGCCACATTTAATAATAATATAATCAATGACAACACGTGACGCGTGACGCACATAGCAATAGTTGCCCAACAGGAAAGTATATCAATATGACACATACACATTGCAGAAAATGCATTTTTATGTCCAATAATACACAATTTAGTTGCCGTGGAAACCATCGTTGGAAAAAGCATTGTGAAGTAAAAGTATTGCCGTGTTGGATGTGTACATTCTACCCTTATATATCTGTACCAGTCCTCCTCTCTGGGCTGTCCGCGAGGCCTCATATTGCTCTGATCCTTCATTTAAATATTTTAATGTCACCTGTCAAGAGTTAACTCTCTTATACTTCTTATACTTGTAGATATATGGTGGAGTTCAATTTTTTTTTGTTTAAGCTTTCAATCAATGCACCCCATGGATGGTCAGTAGCAAACCCCGGTTGTAAAAACCTCAAAGAGACGTTTCAATGAATAGTCCTCCTATTGTGTGTAAGGGTATACGTGAGAAACACAGTGTTATTTACTTCAATCAGACACCGCATACATTTTGATTGACCTTTATTTAGTAGAAAACATGTTATTTCACAAAATAGAATATAACTTATATGACTATATAACCTATAACTTAGATGAAGGCCGCCAGATAAAAGCTCCAGTAAATATGTTTGATCCGTGCTGGTTTTCTCATTTACGTGTGTCAGCAAACTAAACTTAAACTTTAAAAAAAAGCTCCCCCAGACGTAAATTTGTTTTTTTTTGTTAGTGGTTCTATTAACTTCATTATTTTTACAACATACGTCACGGCATAAGCCTACGGACATAAATTAACGAAGAGTTACCGTTTTTATGGCAGCGAGGACGCCGAGTTGATCCCGCTAATCAGAGAGGAGGACTCTCGGAAGCCTCTTGCTCCGCTATCCGCTCTTAACCTGTCATTTATAACGTTCACTTTATTCGCCCGCTGGCCCCATGGTTCTCTGTGCGGAGCTTCCTGGCCTCCACCTTCACAGGGATTATTCACCGGTTTCGCACACACGGTGGTTACAATCATAGCATCAAGTCTTAGGGAACATACCCGTTTTTCAGGTACAAGCCTTCTGGTAACATATGAAAAGTATATCACATATATAAAATATAGAAAAGGTTCATTTCAATACACAATATGTCACCACCAAATTATAATTGGTCTCTTGAAATAAAAATGGCGGACCCCTATAATTCTTTACAGACTGCGGTTCATCTTATAATGACGTAGTGTTGTAATAATAAAGCACTTATAACGAAGAACTTCCCGGCCAAACAATTTGAGGAATTAAAGGGAAATATTTACACAGTAAGCTTATATGCAGCTATCAGGAAAGGTGTTCATTGTTTTCCAGTTTCTAGATATTAAAATATGTCAAGCATTCCTAACAAACTATTCATTGTGTTAATAATATCAGTAATAATATTGATTAATAAATATAGCAAAAATCTATTTCCCAGTTTTTTAATCAACGTTTTTTTCAAACATCCTCCTTTCCATTATGACAATAATTAATTTACTTTATCCGGGGTGAGAAAACAGCTCATATCACCCAATGGCTCGTGTGTGTATTTTCGTTTGTGTGTGTGTGTGTGTGTGTGTGTGTGTGTGTGTGTGTGTGCGTGCGTGGAATAGTGCAGGTCTTGCGTGGCTTGGATCCTTGAGGAAGTTACAGTTCAGTAAACAGGAAGACGAGAGAGAGGAAAAAACTCCACATTTCATGTTTCATCAACTTCCTCCTTTTAATGATGCTACAGGAAAACCACCCTTCCCCCATGGCCTTACACACACACACACACACACACAAGGACACAGCACGCGGGACACAAATTGCAGTTGCTTCTCTTGTCAAGTTACAAAAAAAAATGGAGCGCGCACGGCTGTGACACGAGGGAAGGTGCAGCAGCTCTGTTTGGTCTCCTTTGTGTTGCTCTCGCAGTGTGTGTCGTGTGTTTCCCGTTTATGTACACAGGGCAGCTCCAGCCGCTGCTGCCTCGCCATTATGCGCATTATGTGCGTTATGTGCGTTATGTGCGTTATGTGCACGGGCTTGCCGCTGCTCTTTTGAACCTGTTGAGGCTGTCAGAAAGCGCCGAGTTCGGCTTTACAATCTCTGTGTTGGTGATGACGAGTGGGGTGAGTAACTAATACCCTTTCTCCCCCCCCCCCCCCCCCCAACCCTCCCCATGCATTGCAAAGATGTGTTTGTCAGTGTGTATGTGTGTGCGCGTGCGTGTGGGTGAGGAAGGGAGCTGTGTGGGAGCGAATGGGGTGTGTTTAGTTGTGTTTGGTGGGTTTATTGGCCGGGCATGAGAGGGGGGGGGGGGGGGGGGGGGAGAAGGAGGGAGAGTATGAGTTGCATTGGAAAGTCTCGTGTTTTCAACACGGACTTGTAAAATATTTGAGTTGTTTCTTGGCCTGAATTTGATCAATTAAATTCAAATGGTCGTTGAATTTGAGCCACGTTCTGCATATACGGATTTCTGCTTTGATGTGAAGTCTATTTAAATGTCGTGTAATACACACACACACACACACACACACACATTATTGCTTTCCTTTTCTTGCTGTCGCAGCTTGGAGCGTGATTGCTTCTCGTTTAAGTTGGCATTTGCGAGGCCTTAACGTGTGGGTTGGGGGGGGGGGGGCTCATGAATAATGCATGAGCAGGGAAGTCACAGCGAGGTCAGCAGACAGTCGCGCACCGCACGAGGAGGCGCAAAGAGGGGAGGGGGGGGGGGGGGGGGGGCGTGCATGAGCGTGTCTGCATTTACTTCCGCAACATTGGGAGAATAATAAACACCTGGCGGTCTTTTCTATCTGTTTATTTACCAGTGTCCGCATCAGAAGGGAGGGATGTTTACGTCAAACTCACCATAAAAGTCCACAATTTAAATAAGGCTGGTCGGGTAAATACAGAGAGCAAGTATAAAAACACATAATGCATAACGTAACGGGTCGAAAATATATACATGAATAGGGCTACGGCTTTATGTTTTAGCAAAAATACGCAGAAGTTAATTGCTTTTCTATTTCTAAGTGTTTGCAGTCAATCAAAGGCCTTTATCAGCGGCGCTATGGGAAGGATTGCCGCGATAGTGCGTGTTTGCCTTGTCGATGGGTTATGGTTATTTTGCAAATATTGAATGATACGCCGGTCGTTGGTGGGTATAATGGGTGGGTTTTAATAACTCATGTCGGTAAAATGTACATAAAAAAAAAACATAAAAAATGTATATCCTCCAAAACAACGTCAAAATGCATAACTTGTGAGCTCCAAAACATGTTTGAGATGGAGATAAAGTGTGCAATATGTCACTCATAAATTAGTGGCCAGACAAAGACAAAGACAAAGTACGAGCTTATTAATAGGCTGCCACTGCGAATGCAAATAATAAGAAATATTCTTTTCTCAATTCATACTCATAAAGATGACAATCCCTAAAATAACGGATTTAGTAACAGAAAAACGACTACTACGTCTACTTACGATATTTACACAACAATTCAAATGACTTTCTCAAACATAACACAACAATAATACCATTACTACTTCTACTACTACCACAAAGACTACTACTATATGTATATCAATAATAGTACATAATTACATTTATATTATTAAACACCTATGGTGGTAATGATAATAATATGATGTTGATGACATCAATAATAACCTCCCCCCTCCCAGAATGCAGCTCTCTTGCGCCTCCACTAGAGCCCGCTTCAGACCAGGACACAATGGAGATATCTCTCGAGCCCCCCCCCTTCCCCCTCTTTTGAATCCTAACCGACCCTCGTCTCCCTGTCAGAACTGTCGGGTTCCTTTGCACTTGATTAATGGGTGTTCGTATGACTTCAGGTGTGAGGGACTTACTGGTCCTCCTTAGAGCTGGCTCTCACTCCCTGAGACCAGAGAGAGGAACAAGATAACCGCTAATTCATTTTAGCTCACCATTTACAACATTACCAAGCAAACACGTGAGGGAAGAGAAGGTCGTATAGCTGCTTGTGGCCGTCTCATTTCCTCCCGCTAACTAACAGTTGGCCAAGGAGGGTTCAAGGAGCGGACGGGTCAAAAGTTCACCGTCGTGCGCGAATTCCGCCCTCCCCTCCGCGCGCTGTCTCGACTCCAATTGCTGTATGTCAAAGGCAAAAATGGGGGAGGAAGGGGATGGAGGTAGGGTACAGATAGCGGGAGGCGAAAGAGAGGTGAGGGCCTGACCTTACCCTCCCTTCCCCGGTAACAAAAGGCGGTGCCCCCCCCCCCCTCCCTCGCGCCGCGATGTACAGAGAGAGAGAGAGAGAGATGAAGGTAGAAGAAAAGCAGGGAAATGGAGGGGTTGAAGGTGGTGGTGGGAGGGCAGAAGGTATTCGGTGACATGGAGGTGGGGTGTCTGGGGGTTGCATGTTCTGGTCACAGCTAACATGGGTCCCTTTCTTTTCAAAGACTATTATTATATATGTCTCAAAAAGTAATTTAGTATTGTACTGTACTTTTATTACTTACTACGAGTAGCTGAATATATATGACACCAATGTCCAATTAGAATACAACGTAAGACTATTACATTATTAGAGTATGTTGATGAAACATTGTGTTGCACACGATTGAGCCTGTAGTGCCATGTGTCTGTGTGTGAGAGAGAGATTAGTGGCTGTAAAGTAGTGGTTTCATGCCCGGAGACAGCAGCTATTTATAAATCCCAAAGCATTATTTGAGAGTTTGAGCGAAGCACAGCTCTTCCTCTCCTCCACCTTATCAGCACAACCCTGTCAAAACTACACCCGTATCTTGCGCACCATCCACGAAATATTGCTCCCCTTATCGGATTTTGCTTCTGCAAGACGAATGTGTGGCCCCTTTCGTAGCTGAAAAGAATAAGCCTCAAACCATTTCTTCGTACTGCTGTCCATCCGAAGCTGTTTCTTAATGGGCCATTATTGTTGATTATTTATTATTTTGCTTAATCAAGTAAGTGAATGGACTAATGTCGAATTTGTTGTTGTGTTTTTGAAGCCAAATGTCAGTAGAAAAATGAGTGAAATCCCTACATCTTTCTCACAAATTTAGCCAAACAACTCACTTAAACCGCAACCCAATTAAGTAGTGATTAAATAATAGTAATAATAACTCAAATGAAGATTGAATGTGCAGCGGCTTCTGTCTGATCTGGCAAACTGCTTGGATCTCGATCAATGAGTCAAACAACCCACGTCTGAGATCGTTTAATCTCAGCTGTTTGGACACTAATCGTTGGACTTATGCTTTATGGGTAAATGGTAGCAGGCCAGCAACGAGGAGGAGAAATGACTTTCCACGTTAGAGCAAAAATGACAATTCAGTAAATAAATAATCAGTTAATTGACGTAAACACATGAGCGAATAACCACGTTACAGATTCCGTCTTTCTCCAGGGTTCAGCGCGAGTTCAGGTGATTAAATCAATCAAGAACGCATTGCGCGTTGCGCGCCGGTCCGTTTCTCAGATAGCTGCTGTGGCTTTATCCCTCCTAATGTGAAACGAAATGGAAAATGAAAAAAAATATTAAGCCTCTTCTTTTGATTGGTTTTCTGTTACCGACAGACTCGCGATAAAATGGGGAATTCTAAGGGAAGTAATAGTGAAATGAGCGGGGACAATTGGACATATAGCCGCTGTTAAGGTATTCCACCTGATACCTTTGCGTCCGATCCAGACGCGACACGGAGACGGTTAACGGGAGGACGCTAGAAACACAACACGCTTGGTTCCGCGATTGCGCGCGCGTAAGACTCGACATTTATATTTAGACAACAAAGGAAGAAAAAGAGAAAGGATCATGGGAGAAAATAATAAAAGGGATCTGTGCGTTAACAAGAAAGACCCCCCCCCCTCACACACACACACGCACGCGCACACACACAATTCACGTCTGACCATTTTTCTTCACGGCAATGACTCCAGCTCAACGTAGGCGGCTGGGAGAGAACGAGTGGATGGAGGAGGGGTTGGGAGGCTGAAAGGAAGGGTCGGGAAGGGGGGGGGGGGTGAGAAAGAAATGCGCGGGGGCGGGGGGAATTGGTTGTGCTCGGGGTGAACGGGAGGTCAGCGCGTCTCACCAATATTAAAATGTCTACCGGGAACGCGGAGTGACACCACGCCTCGCCCGTTAAACAAAGAGTGCGCCAAAGTGGCGGATTAATTTAAAAACTTGAGTCCGTGCAACACTTAACGCCTTAAAGAGCCCGCAGTCTCCACACGGCAGCTCGCTCTCCCTCAGCCCCGCTGCTGCCGCTCCGTGACACCGGGAAGTGCGCGGAATGGCGTCCAGTCGTGGGTGGGGGTGAGGGGGGGGGGGTTCTCCTTTCTCGCTTAACGCCCATTTGGTTTTTTTTTTTTTGTGTTTTCGTCTTTGCGCACCGGTGCTGGTGTCGCAGCGCTCCGAGGTCGTCTTGTCTCTGTTGTGGTTCTTCACGATGGATAATCACCGTGCAAGTGGTCCAAAATAATAATATCCATGCGACGAGGTTCCGATAAAGTCTTGTTTACACTCGACGGGAGGACCAGGGTATAGGCGCGTCTTCGGGCGCGTGCGTGCGCGCGTGCGTGCGAGCGGGGTGGTCTACGGAAATGATAGCGACTTTTTTTTTTCTCTCTTTTTTTTTTTTAAAGATACCACGTAGCGAGCCGAAGAGGTCAACAAACCTGTAGCGTCGGAGGAGGAGGAGAGAGGGAAGCAGGACGGGGCGCGCGGAAAGGAGAGAAAACCATTTGGTGGAGATGAAACCAAGCGGAACAAAAGAGAAACAAAACGTACCGACGACGAGGAGGAAATTAAATGGTTGAACTTAAGGTGATGGCGGCATCAAGGACATCCGCGAGCTACACACGAGTGAGTACAGAAACAAATGGGAACGGGCTTCTACCTCATTTCCATATACGTGGGTGCGTGTCTAGGTGTGTGTGTGCGCGTGCCAACTTTGTTAATCCTATACCATGTGTGTGCGGCAGGTGCTTTGCCCATGCTGGGAGGAAGAGGAAGACCACGTGTTGCAGTACACTGCCGCAGCACCCCCTCCTCCTCCTCCTCCTCTTCATCCTCTTCCTCTCGTCTTCGTCAGAATGTTCATTTTGACCCTCAAGGCGCTGCTCTTCTCGCTGTGCTTCTGTGAACTGTCCGGGTTTCCTCTTTGTCCTTCACTGTCATCATCACGTCGGATGAGCTGACATAATTCACCTTAAGCTGTGTGACGTCACAGTGCACTACGGACGTGCTTTTGCATTGTCGTCCTCATGTTGGAACCAGGCACTAGCTTTACTCATATGATTTTACCGATGGATACATAGGACTCATCCGGCCTGCCCTAGGGTGAAGGCAAGGTCGTGGTCAGTGGGAGGTTAAAGGTCATAGACAACTTTCTCTCCCATAGCCTTAAATTCTATTCAAATTGTAGGCATCATTTAATGGCATTAAAACCCCAAACAATTAGAAAATAGCAGGTAGCTCTATTGTTCTAACATATGTATATTTAAGGTTCTGGGCCTACGAATAACGATATTCTTAAAATAAATACGGACCCGTGACTTAAACCTAGTGGTTCCAGCTGTTGATGTCCCTCTGTTGGACACAAATGTTCCGTTTGATTTGGACCATGAGCTGTCTAAGTGGAGCGTATACGTTAATCCGTTCTTCGTGTGCACGACTTGGTTCAAAGCCGAGCCAATGCCGCGCACATTTGCTTCCAATGTGCCACTGGTTCATGTTCAGAGGCCTTAGAGGTTTAGTGCGCCTCGCTTTGGCTCCAAAGGGAACAGTTGTGTGAATGCAGCCATTGTTCATAGAGCCCCGCGACACGACTGGCCCGCAGAACGAGAAGATACAGTTACAGTTTGACTGTTAAAAGGCAGCGAGGACGTTCTGGACAATGCAGTTCTTTTCGATTTTATTAAGGAGAAGGAACCTGCAGCATTATCTGTTCATGTCGCAGCAGCGCAGTCTGCGGCATTGTGAATGTATATATTATGGAATATATAAAGATATATAATTATATTAACGTCGTATGACAACTAATCCTTTTTTATTCCAACCCATTTCGTTTTTAAATGCTTGGCCGATCTCACACAGATTGGGCTGATTTGTCGTAAAAAAAGAAATAAGAGTTACCTAGAAACACTGAGGCTGCCATATTGAAGGAAAGACCGGCTTCATTATTTCTCCCCTGTCTGATAGACTTTGCATGACAATAACCAGGGAATGGTCCTCGATTTATTTTTCAAACCGCACAAAAGGGCAAAAACGCATTTCTCTTCTTCTTTGTTGGCCTTGCAGCTTTTTCACCTCGGTAATATTTCAGAACATTGACATGTGGGTCCTTGCAAATAATGGCACGATTTAACCCGCCTATATGTTCCATTTAAGGCCCGCCTTGGAATATAATTATACACAACAACAAAAAAACACTCCGCTTCTTTAAAGGCAGGGAAAAGGACGATATTAAATGTTTTGATGCAGCTGAGGAACAAGATCTTAACGGTTTGAGTCCTCGCTGTCCACTAGTTCTTGATGGAAATAGTAGTAGTTGCCGAGTTCAATCCCACGCGTGTAGCAGAAGAAGTAAACGCTCTGTGGTTTATTTCCGCCGCTTGGGCCACAACAGCTGATTCTGTTTGTGAGCTGTTGATGGGACAAATTTATTGTACGGTCGTAAATTGTGACCGTAAAGTTATTTATTCACACCGCCCCCCCCCCCCCCCCCTGAATGTAGAATTGCTTCCCCCCCCCCCCCTTACAGTTAGAGCTTGCTGATGTTTGCACTGGAACGGAATTGGCCCCGCAATAAAAGGCAGATTTCTAAATCACGATGTGCTGATCTTTTACCATTTCTCTGTGTAAATCACCCCCCCCCCCCTCCGCCCCCCAAGACCACTCTAAAACCATCGCATTTGTATTTTGTGCTCTCGAAGCTCACCCCAGTTATTCTACCGTGCGTGTGTGCATGTGAGGTGCACTGTGATTTTTTTTTTATCACTTGAATGAACCTTTATGTGTCACGTAGTTTTAAAGCTCTCGGTTGTTTTTAGTGTTCCCCGAGCCCCCTGTTTCCTTTCATGGTGTCTGTATGTTAATCTACCAGGTGGAAACCAGTTCTTCTCGTATCTCTCCGAATCTTCTTTCGTTGCTGTCTGTGTGTGAGGGAACGGGGTTTGACCTCCACCTGCAGCAGGAGACAATGGAGGACCTCCCCGTTGAATGCTTACTGCTGACACACCTAACAGAGGGCCGGGAAGTGCCACAGTCTGACTTAACACGACTTGATCGATACCTGAGATGCCCCCGTGGCAGGAAAAAAACAAAACAAAAGAGGGAAATCGGGAGGTCAAGGTGACAGAAACACGCCCACACCTGGGAGAAATCACGACGAAATTGAGACCCAACTATGGATTGAATGGGCGCTCCAACACAATAAAACAACACGGAACAGGTAGACTGCAGGCTGGTCGGTGTGAAGAGGGGGTTTGTGGGTTTGTGGGACGTCTGCTGATGTATGAACACCGAGGAAACAAGAGAACAAAGCCGGGGTCACACAATCAATGTGGGAGCAGCATAGTACACAAGTGGGAAATATAGCTTTCAAAAGGCAGCAGGACCAGCACACGGCCCGTTTGCACGTGCGCTCCTAAATGATGTATTAATACACAGCACATATTTTATGACATAGGATTTGAATGTATTGTACATCTTTTACATTGTTGATTCTGTACACGTGACATCCTTTGCAGTCTGTCCATCCCGGGAGAGGGATCCTCCTCTGATGTTCTCCATAAGCTTTCTTCCCTTTTTTCCCCATTTTTTGGGGAGTTTTTTTTCTGTGTCGATGTAAGAGTTTCAGGACTCAGGCTGTTTCATGAGAACAGACTGTAAAGCCCTCTGAGGCAAATTTGTAATTTGCGATTTTGGGCTATACAAAATAAAATGAATTGAATTGAATATAAATATGATGAAAAGGCCACAAAAATAATGTGAAATATTAATAAAGGCATTTGGAACTTTTTAAAGGTTTTATAAATTAAATATACATTTTAAATATATATTTATATATACATTACATGTATAAATATTAAATATTTACAAATACATCACCACAAATGTTAATCTTACATATCAATAATCTTAGCCCTACTTTCTGTTCGAATAAGAGGTTCCAGGATGGACCGTTCTCTATTCTGGGGAGTGAAGGGACATTTATTCATGTATTCATTGGTCCATCTATTTTCCAGTTGAATCAGTCAGAACCGTTTTGATAGAACAGTGATGGCACCAAACGATCGCTCTTTGTCTTTCTTCCATTAAATCAAGTCGTATCCATTCGGTTAGAACGCTGCACGGTTGGAGCTGCCAAGATTTTCTTTCTTTTTTTTATCCCCTTCTGTTTGTTTGTATAATTGCAACTCTGTCGTAAATGTGGTTGCTTACGTGGATGGAAAGTTAAAGGGATATTTTGATACTGAGTGAAAAACGACTTTATTAATTATTATTCAAATTCATTAAAGAACAGGAGATTTTTTTTTGTTATGAAGCCTATGAAAAATAATATGTTTCATTCCATCGGCATACATTTACCATATACATTTTACTTGTATTTGTTATTTGTATTTGTTATATATATATATATATATATATATATATATATATATATATATATATATATATATATATATATATATATATATATATATATATGAGAGGAGAATATGCCAAACAAATGTATTTTATTTTCCTTCCTTCTTTTATTCCTTGTCAGTTCCTCGTCACCCTTTTGATTCCCAACATTATTATTATTATTAGATCCTCACCAGCGTAGAGAGGCTCAAGGGTGGGGGGGGGGGGACGAGTTGAGGTGGATGGAAATATTCCACCAGTTTTATGAAAGCAATATAAGTCCATCCACGGAGTAACCCTCGTGCCTCCGGAGAGGCGCTGTCTTCTATATCTACCCTGTAGATCCGGATTTGTGTACAAAGCATTTCAATAATCACAAATTCGCTTCTAGGGGAGTATATAGTGGATTTATACGCGACGGCGGCGATGGATCCGACGCCGGAAGGAGCGGCCTCTGAGCGGCTGGAACGACTCTAGGCTTTCGAAAGTAGAACCACAGGGTCATACACATTGTTTTTTTTTCACCAATTTTTGACACTGCACGAAGGAATTAATTTCAGGTCTACATTGCTGGATTATTTTGACACGGTGATCTCCTCCCGTTGTATGGAAACTCAATCAAGTTACATTTATATCGTTATATATTTTGATTTCGTATTTTTTGCAGTTTTAAATGCCTATTGCAGGTTAAATTAAACATATTTATTATTTGTCGAGGTGAAAAATGATTGTCCACTTTACTCATCGAAAAAAAAGGGTTGGGTGTGAGAGGGAGGGGGTGAGGTTCTAGAGACGGTCACTTTTCTCCAAACAAAGGACTTGGATATCTCCATCATTCTGCCTGTGTGTGTGTGTGTGTGTGTGTGTACCTTCAGTCCCACTGATGACACCATAGACAGTGCCATTTTTTAGTATAAAGAATACGTATTTGCATCACGTCTTATGCGTCTGATTCATAAAAATGATTGACGTTTCCCTGTAAAATGCGTCAGAGAATGTGCTGGAATTCCTTAGGTTCGAGTTTCATTGTGTTTTGAGTATATTCGTGGCAACGAGAAAGCGGTCTGTATTGGAGTTGAGGGGGGGGGGGTAGGGCTATAAAGTAAAGCTGGTTACGGTTGGGGAGATGAATCCCTCTGCAGCATCAAAATGAATCTTCTGTTTGCTTCTGTTTCGTAATCAAGTGCAAAAAGCAGACGTGCACGTATGGACCCCCCCCCCCCCCATGTCAATACAAAGTTGAGGGCAAAATATAGAATACCTGCTGTTTCTGCCAGGTAAAGGATGCACTGACTAGATTATCGTGAGAGGGATGGGGGGGGGGGGGGGGGCAACCTGTGTCCGGCCCTCCCGCTCTTATCACGCAAAGGTTTGCTGCAGATTCAGAAGGCCCGTGTAACCTGAATTAGTTGATTAATTTTCTATCGATCCGAAACAAGCCAGATTCATCTCTGACACGGTGCTGCTGCTGGGTGGCGGCGCAGCGCTCCTCCACTCCCCGTCATTAGCCATTTAAAAGAAGAAGAAGAAGAAGGAACACTTTGGAAAGCACGTCTCTATAAACACACACAGACATTTTTACTTGCAGGGCACTGCAGGCGCCACTTTGAATTCCCCCGAGCGTTTTCTTTCCGCTGATTTCCTCTTTCCTCCTTTTGGTCCCAGCCGGACGCGTAACAAGGGAAAGGGCTGTTTGCATCAGCTAGAACGTGTCATCTGTTCTGCACTCTTATTATGTTTAGACACACGCGCGCGAATGTGTTTCTCTGTTGTTGTTGTTGTTGTGATCCTCTGGCTGCTTTAGAGCGGCATGCGCGCTGACATGTGGTGGAGGGATCTCCAAGGGGGGGGAGGGGAGGGGGGGGGGGGCAGAAGGGACGATGTCAGGGACTATGTTTGCCTACAAACGTGGGCCATATGATGATGCGCGTGCAGAGTCCGTGTGTATGCTTAATCCCATTTCCTTATCCGGGGTTCATCCTGGAGGCACACCATTGGCCGGCCACTCTCACGTGGCTTTTTAACTTTGTTCACTTGACAGAAAAGTAGGAGGGTTCAACGGAACATGAATAACCGAAGAGTAAAGGGATGAGATATAAATTGTAGTTATATATTTTCCGAGTAGGTGCAATTCCACAAAAATACTGACATTAATGGCCATGAGCTCCTATTTGATCAACTCCAACTATGTGGACCCGAAGTTCCCCCCGTGCGAGGAGTATTCACAGAGCGACTATCTGCCCAGCCACTCTCCGGACTACTACAGCTCCCAGAGGCAGGAGGCTGCCGCCGCCTTCCAGCCGGACTCCCTCTACCACCACCAGCCCCACCAGCACCACCCCCAGCAGCGCGGGGAGCCGCCGTACACGCCGTGCCAGCGTCCGGGGCAGCCGGCTTCGGTGGTGATGTCCCCGCGGGGTCACGTCCTCCCCGCGGCCGGGCTACACGCGTCCGCCGCCGTGGCGGAGCTGAGCCGCCGCTGCGACTCGGTGACGCCCAGCCCGCCGCCGCCCGCCGCCACTCTCGGCCAAACGCCCCACAGCCACGACACGTCGTCCCCGACGAGCGCCAAGGACCCCGTCGTCTATCCGTGGATGAAAAAAGTCCATGTAAACATCGGTGAGTGCGACACGCAAACTTCTCCTTCCTCCCCCCTCTCTCTCCCCCTCTCGCTGCGCCTTTGTGCCTGCCATGCAGTCCGCGAAGTGTCCACCGTCTTGGATCTGCGGCTTCCCCTCTCCCCGTTTTCCCCTACAAGCAAAAAGAGTGGCCCTTGGGTCCAGATTTACGATGTTCTGTTTCGCAGGGCCAATATAATTACACCCTCCATAAATTTTTATGACGCTTCTCCGCCGAGGTGCTTTTTGAAGTCCGATCTCCGTCTGGTCGTCTCTAATTCCTCGCCTTATGACAAGTCAGACCGAGCCCTTAAGTTAGCGTTTATGCTTCGGTAATTTGATTTTAAGTGGCCGCCTTGTATAAACGGTGTACTTTACTCTGTCGAGCCTTTCTTCCCTACTCGTTGTACCAGGAGAGGGGAAGTTTTATGGCAGCTGAAATATTCTTGTTTATGGGGCCGGCCGTAAAAACGCTAATGTAAAAGCCAATGGCTCCTCGCTGTAATCTTCTCGACGTGCTGCCTGCGTGCGCGTTGGGATGTCTGGAGTCACGACAATTTACCAACAACACAACACCCGGTGCCACCTTCGTCGAGTCCCCGTGATGCACTCACTCCGCCGCTGCACGTGTATTTTCGCTACGAACAGACTCATGTTGGATCGCATCTCGCAAGTTTTTGGTATTTCCTAAGAACCGTTCGGTTCCGTTATGTAGCTTCTCCCCCACCGACCGCCCCCCTTGTCCCCTCCACCAACAACCTTTATTCTCAGCCAGTTTATATGAGGCAGACCGTGTGGCCAGTTTTTTTGCGCATCCACACCGGCGAATAGAAATGTTCCGCCACAACGGAAGGTTTCTGCCAACGTGTCCGACTTTCTCGCTTTGAACAAACGGAACCCAGGTATCGCTCTCAGTTTAGAACATTTTGGACACCAGCTTTAGCCTGGAGGCGCCGAGAGGATCCACGCCGCCGCGGGGGCTGAAGTAACACCTGGCAATGTGCGCGCGCACTTAACACATAAATCCTATAGTGTGAGACGAACGGGTTCCGCTGCGACGGCTGCGTTTGTGAGCGCCGTTAAACGGATTTGTCGGGGAGATGAAAGGGGATGGGAATAATGTGAGGATGTGCAGGGCTACTGCCATTTTGTATTCCATCACCACCCTCATGGCATGCACTCACGTGTTTATTTCTCCACGGGGCTTTATGGGCTCTCTAGACGATTTAGCCACCCATCTGGGTTGCGTCCTCTTTAACGAGTCCTCCGTTATAAAACAATACTAATGTTAACAAATAGTCCTACTCTAATGTGGCACTATTCTCATATCGTGGGAATTATTTATGGAACGTAGGCGATATTTTGGCAGTGAATAATAATTATTGTGGGTTTACTTTATTATAGCAGTAGTTCATGATGTGGTGGTTATATATTTCTATCGTTGTCCCACAGTAAACTCGAACTTCACAGGCGGTGAGCCGAAGCGCTCGCGGACGGCCTACACGCGCCAGCAGGTCCTGGAGCTCGAGAAGGAGTTCCACTACAACCGGTACCTGACGCGCAGGCGCAGGGTGGAGATCGCCCACACGCTTTGCCTGTCGGAGCGGCAGATCAAGATCTGGTTCCAGAACCGCCGGATGAAATGGAAGAAGGATCACAAGCTTCCCAACACCAAGGTCCGCTCCGGAACCAACAGCAACAATACAAACGCCCAGGCTTTGACCGGGCCGCAGAACCGCGTCGGGCCCCTATAGCCCGGTTCGCCCTCTCCACGTTCCCCAAAATGAACGCCGAAGAGGCACCGGAGCCCGCACTTTGGAACAGAATAGCGCCTGTGCTCTGGAAGGATGGAGGGGGAGGAAGGGGGGGTCTTACTGCCGCTTGTTCGACCTTGATTTTTGGTAAAGTAACACGCTTAACATTTGACGGTATGAGGTGGGGGGGGGGGGGGGGGGGGGCTGGAGGAGGGGCGGCAATTCCCATTTATGAAAACACTGAAATTATCAAAAGTAGGCGAAGAAGGAGACTGATGAGACTGCTCTTTATATGTCTGTCTTTTATACCCCACCCCTCTCTCTCTCTCTCTCCGTGGTGGCACAAAAGACGGTATAGGCTGAGGATAACGTGTCCGCGTGCGTCTATTTTGTGAGGGCAGGGGGTGGGGCAAAAGGATAGATCCACGTTTTCATCTTGATTCATGCCGGGCTCGGGCCCCATTTGTCATGTTTACTCTGCAGGTACAAAGCAAAGGGGTGACCCGCGCTCCCCTCCCAAAACCGCTCCTGTTTGGTTTCATGACCAATTATAGCTTTTTTATAGTTATTTTGTTTGTTAAATTCACCCGATTTGATTGTAAAATAGTACTCTGTGCGTTTTTTTTAAATTATTTTTATATCGTTTTGAATGCCAAGGAGCGTGTGTGTTGTACGTGTCGTGATGTTATGTACATGAAGACAGAATGACAGGGAGAACGTAGCGAGCAGGGTTTATGAAGCTGCCTAATCGTAAGGATACTACTACCCAAACCAAAGTCCTGGTACAAGCAGCGCGAGAACCCATTATAAACGCAGCACTATGATACAATATACTACCTATTACCTCAGTTCTACTAATATAAATATAAATATATATATTTTTTATTTCTGTGGTCCTCTTATTTCCTCTCACTCGTTCAATGAAGTGACAGCTTTTTGAGCTTTTTATATTTTTTAAATTGTGTCACGCATAATAATAATAATTATGACTTGCAATGCAGTAAAAGCCCTTTTTATTTCCCTTATGTGGAATTTTCTAAATAACTAATGTAATTTCATTATATGCGATTGTTCCAGTCGTGGACATTGAGGAGAAACAAGGAGCTGTTTGTTGTTGCATAAATGGTTTTTATCTTTTTTCCCCTTTGTATTTGTTCCTCTTTGTCCTTTTCTCCGCACATTATGCACGGGCACTTCTCTCTCTCGTCCTCGCTTCTCCTCCTGCCTCCGGTCGGTCAGCTTGTTTTAACACATTTTATTCTGCACGTGTTGTGGTCTTCTTTAATTGATGCTATTTTATTGACATTCCAAAGAGCACGTTTCTTATTGATGGTGAGAATGATCGAGATGATGGTGTTGTTGAACATGTGACCTCCTCCGGTGTGTAAGTTGCTTCTCGCTCTGCTTATGCCTCCGTGTCTACCTTCCTATTATTTGTAAATAGTTCATAGAAATTTAAATAAATGGCTGAAAAGGAAAATTCTCCATATTCTGTTATTTCTTATCCTTTCGGAATACTCCTTTCCTCAAATATTCTTAGCATGTAATATTTATTTTTTGATATTTTCAAGCTTGGCTTCCGGTAAAAAAAAACGGCTAGAAAAGCACGGCCTCCTCTATAGTGGGCGTTGTAAGGATATATATATGTGTGTGTGTATGTGTATGTATGTATATGTGTATATATATACATATATATCCTCACGTATACACACAATGAATCATTTAATGTCAATTCACTGTTGGTTTTGTCCAAAAATGCATATAAGAGCCCACATAGGGTCTTCGTGAGAAATCAGCAGCCTGCGATGATTAATCTGTGCTGGCAATGAGTGATCTTGGTACATTACGTCCTGTAATCTCGTTTTAAATCACAAACCGTCCCTCCGTTTCACTTCGGTTCTCCCGTTAATTTAACGGCTGCTCAGACAGGCCCGCACCGATGCACACCACCCCCCCCCCCAGCCCCCCTCTTCCTGTGAAAAAACAAACATTAAATAGGTTCTTGGTTCGTGGTCTTTTAATGCATTAATGAGTGTAATTTTTGCACAACGTAACCCCCCCCCCTCCACACACACACACACACACACGCCCCAGCCCCCATTCCCCAAACACTCGTCCATATCGGTGTTTCTTGGACCGGTGCTGCGCGCGCATGTGTGCTTTTTATATGTTACAAAAAAAGGGGAGCGGGCCGGCGCCATAGCTCAAACCCTGACAACCAAATAGATAATCAACAAGACGAATGGCTTCTTTTGTAAGGCACGGCTCTCGTATTAATTTTCATTTTCTTTTCTTAGAGCAGGTATCGAAAAATATAGAGCAAGAAGGAGGGGTCTCGAGGGGGGGGGGGTAGCATTTCTCTCGATAAACTTTAAACAAAAAAGAAAAAAAGTGTGCCCCTGTAAATTGGTCCGCTTGTATTTTTCGGCCCAGAGAAGATTCACAATTACTTGATCTCTTGCAAAGAGACTCTCATCTATCTGTTTTTTTCCCCTCTTTATGAGAAGCTGCAAAACGCCGCCACCTCTATCCGACTGTGCACACACACGCGCGCACACAAACACGCACACACACGCGCACACACACACAGCGCGAAATATCGTTTAAAAAAGCCTCCTCCTTAGCGCACATATGGGCTTATTTTATTAGCGCAACACAGAATTTAAATGTTGAATTTATTTACAAACCGTCCTTCACTCAAGTCCCCCCCCCCTGCACACTATGCACGAACACACACGGAGCCAAAGCCTCTCAGCGCCCTCGCAGTCCGAATTGAAATAAAATAATTTGCGTTCAGGGGGACAATAAAAGTCCACCGTGGAATCTGTACTCTTTCTGAGGCTCCTTTATCAGCAGAGGCCTTCTGCCGTTGCTGTGAATGGGAGAGGATCTTCTTTGAGAGTGCCCCCCACCTCCCTCAACCCTTAAGAAAGTTCACCGCCATTATTTGCCGGACAGCAGGGGGACGGCACCTCAAGAAAAATGCGAGAATTATACAAGAAGGGGGGAAAAAAAACATTAATCACTTGTTGTTCTTCTTTAAACACGTATCTTCTTCTTTATTGTCATCAGTCAGCCTTACACAGGACCCCTTCTGCCGGGGGAGGGAGGGGGGGACAGAGGCCCGAGGGACGGAGAGACAGACAGGGGGAGAAGAAAAAAGATCACGTCTTGGAAGACAGTTGGAAGACCACCCCCCCTGTTCCTTCTCCCTCCCTCCCTCACACATACACACAAACGTACACACACACACACACACACACACACACACACAACCATACAGGGTCAAGCACACACTTCCCCTTCCCACCCATCAGCAAGCTATTTTTGACACCCCACAAGTATCCAACTATAAGAACAAACAAAAAAAAAACGTTTCGCTTCCTCATTAAAAAGAAGAAAAATCCTCCCAAGAAATCCCCGAGAAGCCAGTCCGAGAGTCCACGCGGCGGAGGAGAAGATGGCCCACAGGTCCACGGCAGTGCTGGCATCCAAGGTAAGAGGCCTGGAAACTTTCTTTGGTCTCCGTCCTCAGCGTTATTTGGGCTTTCCTTGCGTCTCTTCTATCGACTGATGGCCCACTTGGCGTTTTTATGGTTTTATTGCCCCCCCCCCCGCACATTTGGGAAGGTGTGTTTAAGGAGACTTTTATTGCCGTGGAGTGCTTTGAATTTCAGAGCGGGGGACTTTTGGAGTCGCGTGTTTGCGTTGGAAGGTGTGTGTGTGCGAGAGACAGTTGTGTGTTTGCATGGAGCTTATATATAGCGGCAAATGCTTGTGTTTTCTCGCTGAGTTTGTTGAACTGTTTTTTCATCTGTGGTGCGCAGCTTATTGTCAGCTTATTTTGATTGTATATTTGACTTGTTTATTCAAAGGTTGGATGTATTAGAGCGCAGTTCGGTGAACAACCGGACGGTTATTACGCTTTAGTTTTGTGTTTCCATGTTCGTGAAGTGTTGCTAGGCCGAAGCTTTTAATTAGATACTGTTGCATGTGCGCACTCTGTGTGTGTGTGTGTGTGTGTGTGTGTGTGCGTGTGCATTGTTGGCCAGGTGCAAACCGGGTACTGAGAATGCGATGCGAAAAATGAATAATACGGCTGATACTGATTTGGAGAGAGGGGCGCAGGGCGAGACAGAGAAATAAAAATAACATGCAGTGGGGGGGGGGGGGGGGGGGGTCAAGTTAATGCATACGCATACTATATTACGCTCTAAAACAGAAAAAAAAACAATCTGTAAGGCTCCTTTACCAATGAGGTCCCGCGGCAAGCCGCAGCGGGCCTTTACGAAGCACGCTCACTCCTCCGTGACCCCTGCAGAAATCTATATATCCAAAAATAAAAAGCGGGACTGTGGCGTGATGTGATGCGTGGAGAGGTTAGAAAAACTAATGAGGGAAGTGCATAGGCGGTGGGAATCGAAGGGAAGGCAAAGCGCGACGGAGGAGGAAGAAAATGAAATCGATGGCCGCGCAGGGCCCTTGGTGCTACAAGCTGCGGCCTCAGAGGGTTCAACGAGGGGACACCTTCTTCTGACCGATGAGGTCCACTGCCTCTGAAGCCACAAGCTGACCCCTGGTTACCCCCCTCCACACACACACACACACACACCACCCATACCCCCACCAATCCAAATCCCCCCTTGACCTCACAAGATTTGTCCTGCTCCCTCCGACATACCCCCCCCCCCCTGACTCCCCACCCAGCAGTCATAACAGGCACTGTACCCCGGGGCACAGAGGCCTTATCTCTGCTCCCAAAGCCAGACAGCCGGGGAGGGTGGTCAGCGGCAGGTCACTGCTGACTGTCTGATTGAGGGGGGGGGCCTGGTTGTGTTGACCAGAGCAAGTTTCACTGCTCAACCCAAGCCCACGGATCCCTTTGTGTTTGCATTTCACAAAGATAGAGTTCTGCCAATGTTGCATTTGTCAATCACAGGTTTTCCTTGGGCTGTTGTTGGGCTCTTGCTGTAGGTCCTTGTGACTGTGAGAAAGGGTGACCTGACAGCAGGAGAACATGCCTCCTGAGGCTGGATGGTATTTGGACAGACTGGGGCTGTATGTAAACACTGGGCCCTCCAGACTATCTTGCGGTAAAGCTGCTCGGCTTTTTTTGCTCTTTTTTTTTGTGGTTCCAACCATGTTTATAATTATTGACAGCAGACTTTCACACTATGTTCGGCAAAGTTCAAGACATGATAAGCTGATGCACATAATTAGAATATTGACACTAGTGTTGAATTGATTGTGAGTTGCTGCAACCATTTTTTACCCGGATTGGGCTGTTAGTCATTTTCCAGCCTGATAATCTGACCTGCAGCTGGGAGGGAGTGATGTGGAGCACTGAGGCAACTGGGCCTTCATTACCATTTAATTTGTCCGATACAGGGTCTGCCCAGTCAATTTCTACTTCATAAGCAATATGTATAACAGTGTTGGCTCTGCAACTCCTTGAACTGATGGGTTCATGTTTTCATTCCAGTCAGCATCCAAAGATAGCAGACTGAATTAGGGTGGAATTATATATCCATCCAGGACGTTTCCACGATCAGGGCTGTGACTTTTTGGTTAGGCTCACCAAAGGGAGAAGTGAGAACCGCATCATGGGTCTAATTGTCCTGTAAACATATGTCCTTCCCATTTCATCGTTGCACATTAATACAGTTTGGGTCAATTTGATTTAATTACATGTAGGATATTAAATAAGTACAGCAAATAAGATTTAAAAAAATAGTTTTTATCCACAGCTAAAACCTGAGGACGAATGTGACAGATATTCGGCAAAAGTACCGAACCAACACAGCCGATGATGGAGTTCATTTTTCCATCACTTCCCTGTGGCCACCATATAAACAGGAGTGGTGCCGTTCTTAATAACTCCTGCTCCGCATTGTCTGCCCTTTCTGCCTTGTCTTTTGTGAAGTGCCTGTCGTGCATTGGACACAAATAAGCCGCCCGCGTGATGGCGGGGGTTCGCTGAGACACCTTCAGACAAACCTAGCACATCTTTGCGAGGAGACTGAATAACAAACTCGGCTTTTCCTCATTTGGGTGTGAGGTCACGTGTCTGTTCATTGCGGTAAAGCATAATCACGTGTCACAAACAGGGGGCAAAGCAAAGCTACACTTGCCGTTTCTTTGAACATGAATTCCGACGAACTAAATGTGATGTCTGCTCTTGCGGGTTCATTAAAAATTCCTCTTAAATTAAAAACTCAAAATACAAAAGGCCCAACGAGCTCTCGTTGACTGAAAGTGGACTCGACTGTTCTTTCATCTCTGGGATTTGAAGTTTCTTCCAGCCTCCGCCTGTTAATACCTGTTGCTTATGATCAGAGTGTGTGAGAGAGAGAGAGAGCTTCATACAGCAAGCATTCAGGCTTTCACCAAACACACACGTACAGTAAGTGGGCGCAAGAGTGAACACGTGCTTAAATCAAAGGCTGGCACGGACACGTATTTCCCTTTGTCGGTGTTTCTTTCTCTCTGGCTTTCTGGCCCGGGGAGTCTCGTGGTGGTTAACTAATTGCTAGACAAATCGCCGGCGCGTTTTCCTCACGCTGGTTGAATTTATTATTGTGGAGAGTGCCAGGAGAAGGGAGGTCACGGTGCAGGCCGCGCAGGCGGCTGCAGGAGGAGGTCGTAGCGAGAGATATATGGCTGCCAGGCTTTTTACTCTACTGTGCATGTGTGTGCGAGAGAGGGAGAGAGCGCGGTGGCCATTTAAAAATCGACACGTATTAAGTATAAAAAGGAAGCCGGTTGCAGCGCGCTTCTAAAAATAGTCCTGTGCCCTGACATTTTAGGCCATAACTGCCGAAGGGAAATGCTGCTGCAATGTGAACAGGTGTTATTTATGATTAATAATAATGGCAATAATCATAATAAATAGCAGCAACACATGGCAGCAATAGTCATCGAAATACGCATTTTGGTCTCCTTTGACCCCTGCAGTTGGACGGTGTCACCGTCTGCGTGACGTTGCGTGCAGGGAACGGAAGGAAGTGTCCCGTCGCCGGGGCTTATATCCGTTAAATGCCAATGATGAATAGGCTCGTGGCCTATATTAATAACTGCGGCGTTACGCGTGTTGTTTAAATATTTCATTTTTACAGACTTTTAGAGATCGCCGGACACATGTTACAATAAAACATGCAAAACCGTGGCCGAGTTAAAGGTTACATGTGATACGAGTGTTTGTTAAAAATGATAATAATAATAACAACAGTAATAACAATAACGATAATGATGATGATAATTATAATAATAAAAACGGCAATAGGTGCGTTGACGTTTTGTTTTCTAAAAGGCTCCTGGCTTTTGAGTTCGATCCGTTTCCGGTCCCCGTTGAGCTCTACCGAGCCTTGAAAGGCTTCGGGTGGTTGTTCCACCGTACGGCTCGTGAGACGTCGGCCGGGGGGGCCTCGTCTCCGGCCCATCCCATGGTTTTAGCGGAAGGAAAGACTCTGCGTCTTGCGCAGGGGAAATGTTTTTAAAAAACTGCTGTGCACGTGCAGCCGTTTTGTGACAGATTTACGAGCTGCTTTGAAAGGCGAGTCCGGGGTTCGGTAAATCAATCTCGCTCTCTCGCTTACTGTCTTTGTCTTCCCTGATCTCCACACCGGATTGGTCCAGCCTTAATAATAACTAAAATAACAATAATAATGGTGTAGTTAATGCAATAATAATACTGTTAAAGGCTCTTCTGGTGTAATAAAAAGGCACTTAATCACCTCGCGGACACTTTGATTTTACGGCCATTCTCCGTATTGACAAAGAGACATTTTCAGTTTTTTCTTTTTATTCAGGACCCAGTTAATCATCAACGATGAGGAAGACCCTACCTGTCGCAATCCATCACCAACTTAGAAGACCCCTAACATCCAAAAGAACCACCACTTTTAATTATGAGCTGTTTGGTGAGATTCCAATATGTTAACAAAAACTATTATTAGCGAGGTTAATCAAAACGTCTTTAAAACTGCGAACTATTTTAATATATTTTTTTTGTAATGAATAATGCAAATTCATTAGCCAGCAAATCTCTATAAATATCTAGGTAAATCGTGTGGCAAAGGCACCTCTTTGTGTTTGGCACGCACCCCCAACCGTCATAATTCGGATTTTTATGACCTCGGAATGTATTTTCTAACAGCTTCGCGTGCGGCTGGGCCAAGTTTACACAGCGCGTGGCTCTCAGCCTATACTTATCTTCTGCTGTTGTGTTCACACTGTGATTGCTATAATTTATGGCCGTACCGCCGCCATCATCACCGCCGCAAATGTTGGATTTAAATTCTGTTGTGGGTAAAAATCTCTATGGGATTTAAAAAGGGAGGATAAATGAATTACCAGCATCAGAACTCACGCTATTTGTATTTTATTTTGTTGCTATGTTGGTTCTATTTTTAGAAACGTATTGTATCATTTTTTTGTGGTCTTCAGCCTGCAGCAGTTGTAGCGGATAAACACAGTGTGTTTATTGTAGCATCTGAACACGGGGATTTGGAAAATTAGGAATTTTGTAAAATGCTGCACGGAATGAGGAGACACCGCCCGACCCATAGTTTGACCTTGTGTTTCTTCTTAGCATGCATGGCTAGCCCGGTTAGCCTTTTCTTGCACAATCTAGAGCTCCATTGTTCTGCTGCGAGGGCTTCAGCTCTGCTCCTTGGATCCATTGTTGCTGCCCCCGCCGAGGCTTCGCCGCGGGGTTCGGTCTCCTCGTCGGTGTCCCTCTGGCCTTCCTTGGGGTCTCTCTTTTCGTTCCCTTAGTCTAAAGGATGGATCAGATAAGGAATGGTCACCTGCTTTAACAGATTTTCGAAAACATTGCTGGAATTTGTAATGATTTAACAATTTAAAGCGGTTGCATCTTAAGCCGAGCGCCACCGCAATTAAAGCAATGGAAATAAATCAGCAATGATGAGAACGAAACTGCTCGCAATTTGCTTAAATGCCGAAGACTTCCAAGCAAACACATTGAAATATGAGACGGGATCCCTCCCTACTTTTTCTGTCGACTAAGAGCACACCAAGTGCGAGCTGACAGTGAGGAATAACGGAGAAAGAGTCTCCGTGGCGCCCGGTCATTTCTTTAGTAACGGCATAGTAGGTGACAATCATCTTTCAATCACAACAATCGGCCGTGCTGCGTTCGCGTGCTCTTTTTATTTATTGTTTGCGTGAACTGCTCCGGGTGTGTCCCACGAACGGAAAGCAGAATCCCCCCCCCCCCCTCAATTCCCACCGATAACCCAACCTCCAACGTCCCACGAGTAATTAAATGATTAAGATGGTGTGTGTATTAAATAAATATATATTTTATATATATATAGTTAGTTAGTTAGTTAGTTGTTAACACATAAATATAGGCTTCACTATATTCGGTTTGGGATCGTGCGCGCACGCGGGTGTGTGTGTGTGTGTGTGTATGTGTGTGTGTGTGTGTGTCATGGAGAATCCAACTGTTCTCTCACGAAAAAAGCACGAGCCCCCCGTAGCAGCGTAAGGGGGAGGGGGGCGAAGAGGAGACACCGAGAAACGCCGACTGAGAGAGAGAGTGTGTGTGTAAGAGAGAGAGAGAGAGAGAGAGAGAGAGAGAGAGAGAGGGGAAGAAAAAAGAGAGAAGGAGGCTGCAATAAAACAAAAATTGGACGGGTGTGCGTCTTGCGGGTCTTTGTGGACACCGTGAGTATTGCGGAAGGAAGGTGGATTGCATGGGGAGAGACCACACTTCTTCTGCGCTTCTTCTTCTTCTTGTTCTTCTTCTTCCTCACCTTGCACGCCGCTGCGCCGCCTTCGACCCGCGTCCCTCTCCCAGTGAATCACAGGCTATTTTAACACCGTGGTAAATATGCTCCCCCCCCCACGCACACAATGCCCGTCTTTCGACGTGTTATTTTCCTCCATCGTGCATGTTGCTTTCGTGTTGTTTACACATCTCATCCCCCCCACCCATCATCATCAGCCATTGTTTATAGGTTTCCGAGTGGTGCAGCAAGGCTGCTCGCAGACCGGGAGCGTGTGTGTGTGCGCGTGAGGGAGAGAGAGAGGGGGAGAGAGAGAGAGAGAGGAGAGCGACATGAGCCGGTGGCTGTTTATATTTTAAGGAGCACTTGGATTATTCTTCTCCATCTTACTACCATCACCTCCTGTCTGCCTCTACACGTCTCTCTATCTGCCCGGCTCCCCTTCCATCCCTCTCTCTCTCTCTCTCTCCCTCTCTCTCTTAATCTCGGTGTCTCTCTCTCTTCTCCGTTTGCCAAGCGTCTTCTCTTGATTTATAGTGAGGCAGGGTGTCAGCGTGCGGCCAGGGCTGCCATTGTGTATTTGTGAGGGAGTGCTGTTGTTAACGGTGCCGTCCGCGATAAATCACGCGTTTTTGACGGTCGATGGACCGATGATACACTGGAACGAAGAAGAAGAAGATGAAGGAGGAAGAAGAGATGTCAAGGGCTCTCTTTTTCTGATCCAATTGGGTTTCCCACCGCGCGCTTTCTCTCTCTGCTCTACATATTCATCCCCGCGCACCACACACGCGTGTCTTTCAATCTTAATTATTACTTCAGTTGATGTCCTTTTTTCTTACTCAGAATGTAAGTGGCGGTGGCTCCAGGTCGGCAGTTGCCGCGCCGACCAATTAACAATTTGTTGAAATGTCGCACACCGGGCACGCCTTCGGCCAGCCGTGAAATCTGATTTAAAAAGAAGAAGAAAAACTCCTGGGGACTTGTCCAACAGAGGAGGGGAGGAGGGGGGGGGGCGAACCCAAGTAGCTCAGCCGGGGGAAGCGTAGCTCACATAAACGCCGGTTCGAGTCCGGGTCTCCGGCGCGAACGAGCCCCCCCCCCCGGGCGACGTCGCGCAGTGATTAAAAATACGTGCGCGCTGAGAGGTGCCACCCAGCGAAAATCACCCCGGCATGGAGTTTCACGTCCACTTTATTACGGGCTTTGCCACCATGACCTCCCTCATAGTGGTGGAGTGAATATCTTCATGTATGTGCTGCTAGCCTCACTCTTGAGTTCTTTTAAAAAATATATTTTCTTTTGATGTCTGCGCCATTATTCATGTCAGCGCTCAAGTGTCTCTGCCTTTCCTCGTTCATACCTGTCACCGTGAATCGGACTTACTTCTTCTTCTCCTCATTCTCCTTCTCTTTACGTATGTAGGTCAAAGAAGATGCGGTGTTAATAGTTACATGCATTTCATTTCCAGTTGTGTATTTATTTCTGCAACAAAGGCCAGAATCTACATGGTGCTGGGGACCAATAGGTACTGGGGACAGTGTATACGTTTTTTATTGCACACACAAAATTAGTTGTAAGGACAACTTTCGATCGGCATTGTGATCATAATAATTCATGTGTATTTTCTAAATCAACTTTTGATGCATATTCGTGTGATGGATGGAAGGATGAATGGGTGGATGTTTGGATAGATGGGTGGTGGGTGCGTGGATGGGTGTAAGGGTGTGCCAGCATCCACGGCTCCCACTGTAAACCTTACTTTAACCAAATGCAGTGGCCCCGCGTCTTTTCCATCCCATAACAACAGCTACATGCCACCAAAAGGCGGCGCCTTTTTTGCGTAACCGGCATTCTTTCCTTCCTGGCGCCGTGTCCTTCCGGCCTAATTTCTATGGACGGATGAAAATAAAGACAGAGGGGAGAGAGGGAGCTGCAGCGTTGCATTAAAATAGTCACCCCGGTGAAAATAACGTGTCCCGCTTCGTCTTATCTCACGTCGGGCACGTGACCTCCACCTAGAGCGAGTTTTGTTCTGCTGGCGAAATAGTTTGCACATCGAAACCCAGTTGAAAAAGTTCAATTATCTGCCCACAAGTATAAGAAGCAGGCGTTACGCAGCAGCAATGGCCGTGTGTTGTAGTGTTGCGTGTGCGTGAGAACATCCGTCTCCACGTTACTGTGAAGTCACAGAACGGAGACGTGCAGAGGGACAAGGGACAGCTCCGCGCGACAAGTCCCGCCGTCCCCACGAGGTGGGGGCGGGTTTTTTGTGGTTACACATGTTTAGATAAACCTAGTATGGTGTTTTGTTATTATTATCGTTATGGCTGAAACGCCTCTCTGTTTTCAGTTCAACGTGTTTTGTGTGCGTGTGTTTTTGTCGGAGAGAGAGGGGGTGGGGGTGGGGGTGGGTCTTCAGCCTGAATGCGAGCCGCCGAGCTCAGAGCAAAGTGTTATTTGGTCTCCGGGCAGTTCGCTGTCTCGCGCTTGAACTCACTGAAAACAAGGCTGTGTGTACGTTTGCTTCCACTGTGACTGAGGCATCCGGTTGTTGGTCAAAGACAAGGTCGCGTCCGAGGACGCCCACGACGACACGCGGACAAGGCGCATCTTCCCACTCACTGCCCAGTGAATTGGCAGCCATATTGTCTTCTTCTCTGTTCGTTTCCCACGCAGGGATAGTAAATGCGCCGACTGGGCGTTTCGGGGAGGGGGGAAATATATCTTCCAATATATATATATATTGGAAGATATATTTTATATATATATGTGGGTGTAATATTTCCAACCATCACTTATATGTGTGATCTTTAGACAACTTTAACAAAACTGGAACAACACGAGCACAAAAAACTTTTTGAAAGAATGTCAGGAACACAGCGGCTGTATCAGAATAAATATCTAAATATTTAAATATCGTAAATATTAATCCACGCAAACCATGTTCCATGGATACGATGGTCAAAGTATCAAAGTAAGTAATGGAGTTAGTTAAAAATATATATATATATATATATATATCTGTATAAATATAAAAATATATTTCGTTGAGTTCAACTTTAAAATGCGCAGTTCTGCCCACGCGAGACACATCCAAGGGCCGAACAGTATCAGAGAATAACACGGGGCTACTGTCTCCAATCGGCAGAGAGGGTAATGTGATTGAATGTTCTATACAAACAGTCACATGACGTGGTCGCTGAGTAAAAAGGTAAATATAAAAAAAAAACAACAACAACAAAAACAGCAGCAGGGAAGGAACGGAATCCACTCGGTTTAAATGTGAGCAGAGACGTGCCGAAAAGTGTGCGACATAAATCAGAGCAGCGCTCGCTCTCATAAATCTGCATCGGGACGTTAACGAGCGGAAGATTTAAGTGTGCGAGAAACAATGTTCCCAAAACACGTTAACACTTGGTTGAAGGAGCCTCCGCGAGGGGGAGATTCTCCACCATGATTTATCACAATGGAGGCCATTGATCGGCTGGAATAAGGACACAATTCCTATTACAATACATGCTACACATATTACCTAACCTATATCCTACAGTGCCTTCTCTGGTTTCCAAGCTCGTGCTCCACGTGTACGGGTACTTCCGGGCCCGCGCGCGGAGATGATTACCCGTTTTGGAAATAAATCAATACGAACCCTCGCACTAAATTATAACCGAGAGCAAGCGGTTCAAAGCGCGTGAGAGATTCGCGGCGGAGGCCATATCCAGAGCCCTCTTCTTTTTTTCTCCTCTCGTTCCTGCGTCCAACCGCGTGCACGATGGCGATGAGAGAAACGGCGAAGCTGCAAATGTTTCCATGAAGCCCTTCTGTTTTTGCATTATATCGCAGTGGGTAAATATTTACAATGAACTAAACGTCCCTTCCTCGCTTTGTCTCTAACGGTACAGAGAAGATACGTTTGGACAATATATTGTTTTGTAAATACGTGTAAATTGTATTTGAGAATAATGGCCAGAACCACAAAATTGTCACACACAAAAAAAAAAATTGAGTCGAAGCCAGATATCATTTCCGAAATGAAATCGATCCACGCTGCATCTTCTCTGCTTTGACGATCCTCTCCGCTCTGATCGCACTCAGTCGGACGCCATGTAACAATAACATCTGGCCGTCAGGCCCCGCGTGCACCTCAATCACACTCTCCTTTTTGGGCAGCGACGACAACCAGAACCACCTCCAAACCCAACTCCCCTGGTTCTTGCCAGGCCGTAGCCGGGTCCAGGAACCAGCACACCGCAGCAGAGCCGGCGGGGGACGGAGAAGCGGGGAGCCGCAGGCCCAGAATCACCGAGACGGACGCGTGGCCATTTGCATAGACGCATCTGGGCTATTTGGGTTTGCGTAGGTTAACCGGGTCAACGCCGGGGGTCTGAAAGGCATCAGCGTGCGTTTAAGTGGCTCGAACCAAGCCTGGCGGGAAGGAAAGGAGAGCGCAGAGAGGGACAGAGGAGGGGAGCCCGGGGAGGAAGGTATTAGCACGATCCACGGAAGACAAATCAAAGTCCTGCCAGAGGAAAACGGCTCGCTCGGTGCATACGCTGTGCGTGGAGGAGCTGGCGCTGCTGCCCAACAGGAGAAGAAACCGCGCCAGCCAGCTATAAGGAAGGATTGTAGGGCACGGGCGGGGGGGGGAGGGATTGAGCGCGCCCACGCTGCGTGCGTGCTTTTAGGATAAAGTATCGCAGACCGAGCAGTCGCCGATCGCTTGCACGCTGTAGACTTTGATTGTTGGAGATTAATGGCGGAGCCGACTTGAGATGTATGTATTTTTCTTCCTTTATAACACGCCTGTCGCCCCCTGACAGAGGCGTTCTGATGGAGACGCCGTAACCACGACGGCCGCCGGCTTAGAGAGCCATTTTGGTTAATACTATAAGATGGGAATAAAAAATAATAGTATTACAAAACAGGGTAAACATCCGTCCGTGGTCTTTCCAACGAGGGATTGATTCCCGTGCTCTTCTTCATTCCGCGTGCGCGTCCATGCATCCTGGAGGGGGAAACCCACTCACCCACTGCACCAGGAGGTGAGACATGCCGAGAGAGAGGAGGTAAGGTCTGCCGGGATGCTTCTGCCTCACCTTTCCGATGTGCCCCCCCCCCTCACCCCCCCACACACACACTTCTTTGTCACGCGCTCCATCGTTCGACGTGTCATTAACGATCTGTTCAGTGTCCCTCGAACCGCCCGCGGTCCGCTCTCGGGGCGCCTTGGACACACTTTCTCCTCCGTCTTTGAGGAAGGAGATTTCAGCTGGAATGGGGTGCAGTGCGTGTGGACAGAGATGCGTGCGTGTCTCCCGGAATGAGTCGGGTTGAACGGGGGGGGGGCCCTGACGGCTAGGTGTGACCAGAGTAGATGCACGTTTGCAGCTCCATGATTTATGGCAGTGGGAACAGATTGTTTACCCGAGAAACCGCCCGCTTCTCTCTCCCGTCTCGTCCCTCTCTGCCCTTCCTTCTCTACAAAGTGCATCCCCACCACCCCATAACACAGAGGAAATGCACAACACATTCCTTTGGATTTAGAAAATGAAACAGGCAGAGGCTCAAATGCAAGCATATTAATATCAGTTTACCCTAATCCTCCAAATCTGTTTAATCACACGTGCACATTTGAAAGATGTTTAATCAAATGATGCATGCTCTGAATGGAGGTATTTATGACCATTTCATCACCAATTCGTCTCCCCTGATTTCAGGTCTGCTTTATAATTTGATGCATTGGTTTATTTTTTCTATTCTGATCAAATACAAAAAAAACAGATCTAGCAGTGAGTGCTACTTCCAGATAAAATGTCAAATAATAGAACTGTAAGTTTCATAATGAATGAGTTGTTGGGGTCCATCCGAATGATGCAGTTATGTTTGTTATTGTTTGTCATGAATACATGGGACTTAAACCCATGCAGGGTTAGGATTCCAGAAATAGGCTTCTGAGGCTTTTTCCTCCAGAAGTGGGGTTGACACCCGATTCATTCAGCAGCCTTATACATCCCACAGAAGATCTACTATCTTCCTATCGTGAAGAAACCCAACCGGGACCAGTTGCTTCATTGTAGCAATAAATAGATCAACAAATTAAGCTCTCCTGACCTCATTGGCTTTCGCTCACTTCCGCTAAAAAAGATTTTAAAGTTAAAAAAACATTGCCGCTGTGATGTAATCGATTATTTTCATACATCACTGACGAAACTGGGCAACACACTGATTGGAGTAGCGGGAGAAGGGGGGGGGGGAGCTAGAGCTCCTCTGTTTTATTTATTAGGATCTGTGTGTCAGGACAGCGTGATAGGAAACGAATGTGGGGCCAATAATACAGGTTCCTTCACACAGGGGCCTCAATATTAGGAAAATCCAAATGCAACGTATCATCGAGGGGCGGGCCAGGGAGGGAGCTTGTGTTTAACTGACTCGATTGTGTCGAGCTGAAACTCCACATACGCACACCGACAGACTCATGGGCTTCTGGGCTTCCGGGTGTTGGGGGAGACAACCAGAAGCTGCAGTGTTCTCATGGCAATCTGAGGGTGGGACTTTGAGGCCTCCACGTCGGGCGGCGCACACCCGGCCTGCCCGAGGGCCACCGCAGGATGTTCACACAACTCGGCTTCATTCAACCAGATTTAAAGTCACACATACACATGCACACACACACACACACACACACACACACACACACTACAAGTCACATCCATCCCTGTTCCTCCTTCTTGACAGACCTGGTGAGCTTGGCATTTTTCATGGCTCAGGAGTATAAAAGGGAGCTCCACATCGCTCCTTCCTACCCCTCTGCCCCCCCCCCCTCTCCCTCTCGGGGCCTTTTTTCCGTCTTTGAGTTTGAGGTTAAAGATTACCATCTCTGATAAAGATTAACTTGCCATCAAAGGAAGGCGCTGACAGCGTGACATTTGGTGGTTCAGGGGCATCCTGGGATGTGGTAGGGAGGGGGTTTTGGTCTTAATGTCGTAATGTTAGACATAAGTTTCATAAGAGCAGCGTTTCCCTCTCAGAATATGGTTGGAAATATTGAACAATAGACTGCACTTATGAGTGCTGAGATATTTTCAGCTTTCCAGTCTACCTCAGATAACTTTGGAAACTAAACTGCATGCGTAGTGCATGAAGAAGGCGTCATCCAGTTTGGGTTATTGTGTAAAATGAACAGCCTGTGATGTGTAAAGCGTGTGATTGGTTTGCCCCGGAGCCGAGGGAAAAGTTTCTCTTGGACGATGAGAACATGGACGGATACATGGTGTCTTTTTGGGACGGGGTTTGGACATATAGCACTCATTTCTTCCTCTTGTTCTTTTTTTTTTCTTACCATTAAAGATAGAGCTAGACAGAGTTCAGCATATGGGGAAAAGAGTCAGCCAAACTTAATGCAATTGTAACCATGGAGATCATTTGGGAGGAAGGCGGTTGGCTACAAGCCCAGTGGTGTTGCAGTAAATTAGGTCAAATCAGGAAATTGGATACACATGGGGGGATATTTCCATCGCTAGGTCGTTTTAGGCCAAAGCTTTTTAAGGTCACACAATTATATATACATATATATACTGTATATATATTCTAATTTTCAGCTACTGCAACTTTGCTTCAGCTTTGTCCGATAATGCTTCTATAATAAATAAAGAGGAAAGGCTGAGAGTGTTAGCAATCACACTTCTAGTCATTGTCTTGTTGTACGATATATGGATATGACTTTGATGTTTGTAACTCGATCAACTGAACATACCGCAGAGGTAACCACAATAATTCCAACATTATCGGCTGTGCTAATTTTAAATGGACACAACCTTGATTATCTTTACTCATTCTATGGTTTTTACATTGTTCACTACTTGTAGCTTTACTGTGGCTTACAATATTATTAATATTATTATAATTTGATTACTTTTATGATATAAAATTATTGTGCAATATTTGGACATGACCATTACACCTCGAAAATATTTCGTGTGACGATTCGTCGTACAATATTAGGGCCTGACTTTGATTGTTTTTACTTCAATTTTTAATTATTTAATTATTAATATATATATATATATTTGGTTACAATGTTGGACATGGCAAACGTTTCTTTGACATCATATTGTCCAACATAAGGCCTGTCCACAAGTCTCTACTTTTATGTTTGCATGTGATCATTACATGGACTGTGATTAGGAGGAAGAACTCATCAAGCTGTATAATCTTTATATAAAAAACATTCATCAATAATTACATGCAAACATCGTTTGGTGGATTATTTTACACTTACTAATATAATGATTTTAAAAAGTGAATATTGTACTGTGTTGGAGTTGGAAGAGAATCTTTTAAATCTTCTCCTTTACCACCTGAATTCAGTTTCACAAAAGAGCAAAAAACGACTACGGATTGAAAATAAAACATCTTTGTGTCACAATTAAAAGTTGAAAAGCTTTAAAGCATTTAACGGCACAGTTGAGATTCTGCCGCTCTGGCTTAATCATTAACGAACTGAGCTATTGCTCCTCCGGGTCAAAGGTCACACTTGGAGAGCTGTGAGCCAACATATCACAGAGTGCTTTGGTGCTGCTTCTCTGCCAATACCACCAGGTTGGTCTTTAATGTTTTATCACATCTATTGTCCTATAGTCATGAACTACAATGTCTGAACTATATAGTGTTTTAGTTTTGTGTCCAGTTTTGTATAGGGTCTAAAGAATTTAGGACAAAGAAGAAACTGGAGATGAACAAAATATATGGATGTTGTTTATTCATTAAATGTGCATTCTGTGCATATATGTGCCAAAAAAACCCATAATATACAATTTAAACTTCATCCCAAGGATGTTGCATGTGAACAGATTACACAGCAAAATCCTTCGAGTTAATTTTCCGGTGTTTGGGAAAAGTGTAAAAAGTGAAGAGTTGAAATCACACTGCAAAAAGATTCAACTCTTTGGAGTTGGAGTCATCATCCAGTGTGAAGATCAGATTCATGTGCAACACTTACTAGTTAAATGAACTCTTTGATAGGATTGAAATGTAACTGTACAGTGTCACACTTCTTGGTATCAGGCTTAACTCCATGTAATGTGGGACATGGATTGGTGACGGTGCTCCAGGAACCACAGGGTTGTTGGTTTGAACCCTGGTTTACCCATGTTCCATGTCATAGTGTCCCTGAGCAATACTCCTAACCCTGAACTGCTCCCTGGGCTAAAATGTAAACTCCAAGTGTTAAAAATGCAACATAAGTTGCTTTTGATAAAAGCATCAGCTAAATGACGTTGTATTCAACAGCAGATTTATTTGGATACTTATTCAGTTAAATTGTTAACACTTTGTTGAGTGTTGTTAACACTGACAAGATTGGGACAATATAAACACCAGCTTAGAGTTCAAATTGAATCTCACAGAGTCAATTTAACTCTCTGAAATGTGCTGTGTTCCAAGCCCTCTGAGGCAGATTTGTGATTCATGATTTCAGAATTGAATTCAAGCCTCAGACCAAAACAAAAACCAAGACATCCATCTGCCTCATTTTTATTCAGATTTGGGATCCCAATCCGTGACTATGGAAAAGTCCCCCCTCTCATACCCAGCCTCCACTCAGGAATCTGGCTCAGCAACTGCTCTGGGGGCCTCTGGAGGCGGCCTCTCCTCTTTGTCTCGGCCTGTATGCCTTGCTAAGCCAGTTGGGCCCTTGGATCACTTTTTGAGCAACTTTAGACTATAGGCCGCTTCTGCTCCCGCGTGCCGCTCTAATTTCCCCCGACTAGGACACTGCAGGGGCTGAAGTGAAGGGAGGAGAGAGGGGGGGGCACGGGGACGAGACCCTCTGGGTCCACGACGGGCATGGACTTTGGCCAGAGGTGCGCGTGAGCGCGCGCAGAGGGGGACACAATGAATACGTAGGACGCCTTGTGAGTGGTGGTTGTGCAGGTTAGTACGGAGAGATCGGGTGGGGGGGGGGGGGGTCCTTGCTTTTGATTTATATGTTTGGGGGGTGAGCTGTCAGACAACAGATTCAGAGGCAGTGAGCGCCAGATATTTCATGCCAGCACTTTATTAAATGCGTGCGCCGCTCCCACCTGTAGCACCGGATGATATCACAGCGGCGCCAGGACGCGTGTCCGTGGCGGGATGCGTCCTCCTGCTACGGGACGGGGGCACCAAAGGCTTCCGGGATGTGCGCGTTTCTCTGGGAGTTCGGGGCCTCGAGCTGCTGCAGGGAAACAGCTGTTCGCCTCGTGGGGCCGCTTCTTTTTCTCGCGCGCGCCACATTTGTTCTTTTCCCGTTTTGTCGGTGGCTGGCGACGCTTCGGAGGTTTTATATTTGTTTTTCCTTTTTTTTCTCCCTCGTCTTCGCTGTTATTGTGGTGGATTTGTTCTGTATTATTACGAGGAGTTCATGCCTGTTGACTTTGTGATTTTGGATTATATTTCGTACAATAATCTGCAAGGGAATCAACAAGAACCAGGATTGACCCGTGGATGTGGTTCGATTGGGATCATTTTCTATTAGCTGTATTTTTGCAATAACGATGATCTTTAAACAGCTTCGTATTTAAGATGAAGCCTGTCTGGCATTTTAGTTACTCCATTTACCTCTTTTCTAAGATAATAGACCATCAGACACACACGTGTTGGTTAACATTACGCTTTCAACACTCCATAAGCTCATTACACATTATTGCTTCTAATCATTTGTGGGACTCCTCCCTTTCTCCCCAATCTCCTACATTGCACTGCTTTGGCTAGATTTTCAAACAGCAGAGTAAATACGGCGAATGCAAAAGGATGTGTAACGTGATAACCACAATCAATAACACGTCAAATCGCTCCCACCCGAGGCTCGGTTCCCCTCCGTCGGCCTCGCTGCTCTTATTGCTTTTATTCCGGGATATTTGGCGGTTGCTCCCGTCCAGGTCTGTGCCGTCTCCAATTTTAACAAAACCTTTTAATTGCATATCCTTTTCTCTCCCTCCCCCCCCCCCCCCCATCTCCCGTTACAGTTCTTAGGAGCTTCCTGGAAGCCGTTCCCTTCCGCCAAAGCATCAGCAAATAAGAGGCAACCTTTGGGTGAGTCCCGCTGTTCAATGATGTCTGTATTTATTTATTTAACGTGGTTCTTTGTGTAAGTTTAGAAAATGAGCTGCTCGTGTTGTTTAAACCCCTGTGGTGCCGGATGATTTATTTAGATTTGGACCATTCGATCCGATCACAACGCTGCATATTATTTTAAACTGCTATTTTCTTTTCATGGGGAAAATATATATAAAATCTGGGTTTTTTTTTCTGCTCCGTAATGTTGTGTAGGGTATTCCCCGTTGTTGATATTTGTATAAGTTAGGGTTATTATTGGGTATAACATTTCTACGCCATAATGTTAGAAGTCTAAGCATAGCAAAGTGAGTAGAGAGGTGGTCGATTTTGTTCTCCACGAATAGTTTTTTTTTTTTACTCCATTTCATTTCTTTAATAATCGACCGAATCTGCATAAATGATGGAAATAGGTTCGATGTGTTAGTGTGTGTGGTAAAATATCGTGTAGTGACCATTCACAAGTGTGAAGGACAGCGGGATGGCTGCAACAGGCATAAAAGACTTATTAAACTTAAAAAAAACAATAACGACCCCGACGCAAATGTAACGAAACTAGCACAAGCAGCAGCAAGGATCAGGTCACGGAGGTACGGGTTTATTCATCAAATCATCAAGGAGCAGATGTTACAAATGAGTCCCCTTTTCTGCACGTGCAAACAGTATAAAATAGTATTTAAAATAGAGGAATGGAGCTTTGGAGGAAATGTCTTGGTGCCGTCCCCTGTGGCCTCCAGTGGGGATTTCCACGGCTCTGCCATAGCCGGAGAGCTTCAGTCGTGGAACCCAATATCCGTGACTCCGTCCGAAACGCGCTGCCGTCGATTTGTTCTGCCATGCGAGCAGAAAGAGGTTTTTTCAAAAAAAAACGAAAGGAAAAATCGGGCCCTCCTTTTCGAGAGCAGGCGTGCTTTAACAAGCAGACACATAATCCACGCTTCTCCGAGCCCAGTGAAAGGAAGGAGAAGAAAAAATGCCGAAAACCGCTGATTAGTGGATACGTTAATGAGTGATGAGGCGGGTTTTTCAGCAGCAGTAAGCAGATCCTTCGCTCCTTTCATACCAAACAAGAGGGATGGTTTGTAGGAAAAGTTGCAGTGGGACACATTTCAGGCTCCCACCTTCCACCTACACGGAGCGCATCCACGCCTCTCTGCAGCCCACAGAGCCAATGCTATCTTTTGGGTCTATTTACACACTGTCTCTCTCTCTCTCTCTCTCTCTCTCTCACACACACACACACTGACGCCGCTGGGTGCGAGAAAACTCATAAATCTTACGTACCCATAAACGACAGGAGTAGCATCCCGAATAAAGAAATAGAGGGAGAGAGAGAGAGAGAGAGAGAGAGGGATAGCATAGACACAGACACTATTTTAAGTGTGTGTGCATGACAATATAGTAGGACTTTCTTTATTCATTTTTTCTTTAGTTTTTCTTGTCATTTAGCCTATTTATTCAATGTTGCATTTCCCTTCGCACAAAAGGGAGACTTAGAAGTGGAAGATGTAAAAGGTTGACGTCATATCGCTTTTTTTTGCTATCTAGTTGCAACATTGTTGCTGTCTGCATGTCTTCCTTCCTTCCACTGTGGCTTTCGTGTATTTTTGAAATTCATTTTGCACTTTGTGTTTATATACGTATAGCAGTAGGAGGGAGACCGGGTGTTGAAATATTAACAATACACATTATGACGTTTCTTCGGGGGAGGTAAGATGTGGCGTTCCTGTAAAAGTTGTGTGTGTGTGTGTGTGTGTGTGTGTGTGTGTGCGTTGAGGGGGAAGGGGTGTCCACAGACCGGTGCACCGTGCAGTGATCCTCCCAAAAGAGAAATCTAATCTTCACTCAGCGGCTCTCCGACTGTGCGTTTGTGTTGTGACTACACTGAACTTGGTGTGAGAGGGGGTTTAGTTGCTATTATCTGAGTCTTCCTGAATGTGTGGACTGCACAGCCAAAACGAGAAGAACTGCTCTCACCTCATTTAGACATGAAAATATGGCCAATGCTGCATGCATGTGTTGTCCTTCTTTACGCTGAAAGTTACACCAATATGGAAACGTGTGTGTGTGTGTGTGTGTGTAATCGCTTATTCACCATTCAAACGTCTCAATTCTAAACTCAAAATGAGCCCAGTTTTATGTGACTAAAAACCACCTGCTGCCCTCTTTCACTCGAGGCAGTATTTGTATGTGCCGCCGAGGTGTTTGGAGCCCCCTTGTTCCCCCCCCCGTGCCACTGATCCCCGCGCGGCGCGTGGTCAACGACATAAAGGGAGCGGGCTGTCTGCTCGGTTACCGCCGCACAGGGAGGGCTCCGGTCCCTGCTCCGGTCCCTGCTCCGGTCCCTGCTCCGGTCCCTGCACCGGTCCCTGCTCCGGTCCCCGCTATAAGCCGCCGCTGCCGGCCGTGTGGAATAAACCCAACGGATAAGAGCCTCACAGAGCGGCAGAACGGCAGAACCGAAGACGCGGGGACGAAAGGCGGGAGAACCCGAGAGACGGAGACGTGGACGTGGACGGGGGGGGGGGGGGGAATAGAAGAAGAAGAAGAAGAAGGGTGCCCAGCAGGGACGAGTGGCTGGCAGCGCGAGCGACACACGCGAAAAGAACGGAATTGGACCTTTTGTTATCTCCCAGCGGCGGTGCAGGCAGCGCTGGTGCTGGGGCGGAGGGAGGAGGACGGAAGGGGGTGGTAGAGGGGGTTTGGTGGTGGTGGGGGGGGGGGGGGGGGGGGGGGGGGCGAGCAGGCAGCAGGCAGGCTCCCGGTTAACTCGTTCAGCTCGTGCGCTAGCTTGGCTGCCTGTAGCCCATTAGCGTAGGCTACAACGAGCCCGGGCGTCCGTGTCTCCGGCCCCGTCCGCCTCTCGCCCAGCCGGCCGTACGTGCCGCACGGTGCCCGGTCTGCCGCCGGGAGGAGCTGCGGAGGCGCTGGTGATCCCGAACAGCCGAGCTGTAGCCTCGAGACGGCACCGGAGGAGCAACGGGCTTTCGGGGAGAAGAACAAGATAAGGAAGAGGAGGAGGAGGAGGAGGAGGAGAGGACCAAAACTGGACTGAACAACTGGGATCGGATTGGTTTTTTTGTTCAATCGTTAGGATTATTATTCACTACCAGACGCGCGTTAGGACATACTCTGTGATGCGGGTTTTCCGGGTCCGCGCCGGACTGGACCGGGACCGGTGCTAAATAAGGTAAGGACCATTGCCCGCGCGGGGGCTAGGCCTGCCGGTAGCTGCGTGACCCCGAACCACGTTACGGCAGAAACACGGGAGCCTTTTGCTGGCTGTGCGGCCTGAGATCGGCTCAGTGATTTATGGCCCATACGACTTCAGTCCCGGTTCAAGAAGAGTTCACAACGCTTTAAACTGCTGTAGCGACATCCCCCCCACCCCACCCCACCCCACCCCCCCGCCCCCTTATTCTCTCGGCCTTCCATCCCTGTCCCCTTTCTTTCTGTTCTTCATCTTCTCATTTTCTTTTCCTCCTCTCCATCCATTTAAACTATTTATTTGTGAGCCGCCCGTTATTTTGTTCTCTATTATCTAAGACCTATGTAGTAGTTACCTTCTGCCCCCATGTCCCCCTTATTATTATTATTATTATTATTATTATTATTATTGTTGTTGTTGTTATTATTATGCTACTATCTCACACTGTATTTCACAGTTCATTGTTTTGATGGCTCTGATCTGGTCCATCTTTGGTTGTTTCTGGCCTCGCCTCCACATAACTGGACCCTCTCTTTCCCGCCGTGTGTATGTGTGTGTGTGTGTGTGTGTTGTTAATGGGTTCAAGCCATGCGTGGATTGTCCAGTTAATGCATTCTCTGTGTGACCCCCTGCTTGCGTTGCTCCTCTCATGGCAGGCGCCATTTGTAATTTTATATCCCAGGATAAAACACAGACACTGGACACCATTTGCCGATCTCTCCCTCTCCCTCTCCCTCTCTCACCCTACCCTCCCTCCCTCTGTTGTTTTTGTTTGGGTGGCCGTTTCTCTGTCCGTGTAAATGGATTATTCAGGGAGGCGTCTAGTAAAGTTGGTGATTGTATTAAGCTGCAGCCCCTACAAGCAAGGGGGCAGAGACATTACGTGTCCTGTATAATGGCGAAACAACGGTATGATTTAATAACCTATTCCTCCAACACTCAATGCCACGGCCGCGCTCCCCTCCCGTCTCCATTGCTCTCTCCCTCTCTTCTTGGGACTATTCCTCAGAGTAAATAATTAGGATTCCAGCTTGTCTACTAGAAAGATAAATGGCTGACATGTTGGACGTGCTGAGATCTAGAAGGGCTGGAATGTCTAGTCCCGTAAAAAAAGAATAATATACATACATTTACTTTTTTCTTTCTATTTCCTTTTTTCTATTTTAAATCAATTTGGCTGTAATAATTATACAGTGCACAGGTTTTTCCATTTAAAGGAGGATATTCGTTTTTAGGGAACTTGGTTTGTATTCTCCCTTTTTTGCTCGTTATTTCCCTTTGTTGATGGATGACATGCAGACCATTATCTAGAACGGGTGCGCACAGAAAAACGTGTACAAATACTCCATGAATGACAAATAGCCTACTAGTGGAAATAATTCCATATTCTTTTACATCTTTTTTTCTTTTTCCTTGAAGCGTTTTGAAACTTAGGGGCTGACATTTGACGACATAACGTATCTTCGCCAGCGCGTTATTTAGCATTTCAGCTTGATTGTTTTTATGTTTTACTCTTTGCTCATTTTTTCTTAGTTGTTACATGTCCGCGGTGGCTTCCAACAGGCCTCGCTCAGTGTCCAGGGGAAGGCAGAGGTGTGCAGCTTTAGGCCCGGCCGGGGATGTGTAGCGCGCAGCGGTGCGCGCCAGGTGCTCCGCGGCGCCGCAAACGCCCCCCCCCCCCCCCCCCCCAGGGATGAAGGGTGTGATGGGACGCATGTAGGGGTTAGACGGCTATGTGGTGTCCCCTCCCTCCCCCGGCCAGGATGGAGCTCGATCCTAATGGATCACTGACTCGTGAAGCTTCTTCTTTGGGTTCTTTTTTCTTTTTTAATGGCCTCTTTTGTACTATATTATTGTTCATGTCTTGCTTAAATATCCTCTTCGTCAGCATTTTCAAATTGCCTGCTGTGGGCATAATTCATGTTTTTCTTTCTTACGGTATTTAAAAAAAAACGAATGTAAAACAATTCAATCATCTGCAATAATAAGCAATAATTTTCCTCTGGCCAGTTAAAAAAAATACAAAAAACGGCCTTTTATTCAAACGACCGCTTCCGGAGAACCAAAATGAGTGAGGTAACAGTCGGGCAGACCCAAACACTAAATCATACGTGAAAGGCAGAGGCTGACAGGAGGAGGCTACCTCCATCAGTCACTAAGGGATTTTATTTATTTAATTTATATTTATACATACATAAAATATAAAATATATATTTATTATATATATTTATTTATTTATTATATATATATATATATAATATTTTATATATATATATATATATATATATATTTTTATTTATTTATTTACTGCGCAATCACGAGACAAAATAACACTTTCTGCTTGAATTACAGCAGACAGGATGGGGTAGTGCTTTATTATCAACCGTAACAAAAAATATATAATCTGAAAAACAACTCTGAATGAAGTATAAAAGAATTTGACCTATAGATAGTAATATTGAAAGCAATAATGACACACATTGTATGTCGTTTGATTCCCAAGTTCATATAGGTAAATATTTGTCATCGTTATTTGCTGACAAATAGAATAATGAGCTAATATAAATCATTAAAAAATCAAATTTTATAGTCACTTCTAATCTTAATTAAATAGGTAAATGGGCTATTAAATAAAATAACTGTTGAAAAATAACCAACAATAACCAAATTATGTATAATAACTATATAATTATGTATAATAATGCTTTTTAAATACAACCATCTGAATTCCTGTGAAAATCCAACATGAGTGCATATATGTGTCTTTGTGTGTGTGTGTGTGTGTGTGTGTGTGAACACTGTCTGCCCTCCTGAAGCCTTCTCCACTAGAGCATCTGCAGGCTGTGTACCGAGCTCAGAAGGGTGGGGGAGGGTTCAGGAGGGTGGGGGTGAAGAAAGAAAAGCAGTGGTTTCTATTCATGTCATGGCGCCTTTCATGAGAGGAAGATGGATTTATCTCTCTCATTTTCTCCGTTGTGCCTCTCCTAACCTTTCAGGTCAGATTGCAGGAGGCCGCTGGAGAGACACCGCCACGTGACCCCGGTGCCAAATGGTCTTCCGGCAGCGGCTCTCTGCAAGGACCGGAGCACACCAAGACGCCGTCACCTCTCTCAGAAATGCAGAAGACAACCTACTACGACAACTCCTCTGCACTCTTCGGTGGCTACTCGTCCTACCAGGTGCAAGGGGCGGCGGCCGCGGGCAACGGCTTCGGGGGCTACGATGCGGCCGCCCCGGTGTCCCACCTCCAGCCGGCCTTCCAGTCGGCGGCCCACCTGGACGTGGACTCGTACCAGCGCTCGGCCTGCTCGTTGCAGGCGCTGGGCAGTAACGGGGGCCACCAGCAGCAGCAGCAGCAGCAGCAGCTAGCCAAGACCAAGGATCTGAGCGTCAGCTGCATGCGGCCCAGCTTGCCCCCCGAGCACCACCCGGCCTCCCAGGTGTCCCCCCCGCTGCCCCCCAACTCCAGCAACGGCAACACCAGGGCCCAGCAGCCGGGGGGCAGCGCCGTGGTCTCCTCGGCCTCCAAATCAGGCCCCAACAAGTTGTCCAACTCGTCCTCGTCCATCTCCTCCTCCACGTCGTCCTCGTCTTCCTCGCTGCCCCCCAACCCCACCGTGGCCAAGCAGATCTTCCCGTGGATGAAGGAGTGTCGACAGGCGACCAAGCAGAAAAACTCTTCACCCAGCAACAACTCTGGAAACGGTGTGTTCCCCTGCACCTGTCTGTGCCTCTCTGTCTGTCTGTGCTTGGGTTCCCCCCCCCCCCCCCCCCTCCCCACAGCGCTACACAAACAACGTGTCCTCTCGCCCCAGTCTCCCTCTTCCTCCTTCTTTGCCCCTCTTATTTCTTCCTTCCTTCGTTTTCCTTCCTCATTAGCGCCCCCCCCCCCCCCCCCCCCTGTTTCTCCTTCCTTCTCCTTCCCATCACCACATCCCTCTTTCCTCACCTCTCTTATCAACATCCCCTTTCAGGCTCCAGATCCCCCCCCCCCCCCCCCCCCAGAGGATTGAAATGATTTCTCAGCTTGTTATGGAAAAACAGGCTTCCACAGGCCCTGGTTCTACTAGTCAAGCGGGTAATCTGGAGCTAGATATTCAGTGTGTTCTGGTCCAAGGTCATTTAGGCGTCGAATAGCATTTTAAAATGCACCGAGGAAGCTGGCAGGGCTTCCTCAGCCTGAATCCAACCCAGCACACTGGTCGGCATGGCATCTTTAGCACAGTGTAAAAATAAGCGGTGAAGGGTAAAAACAAGATCTCAGGTCCAACCTTAGTGAAACCTAAAGGATAAACATTTTTAAGAAAAGGATGTCGGTATTAATTGGATGTGTACAAAATAATTACACATGATTAGATTTAACAAATCAATACAAAATCAGATGAGTACCACTATTAACTAAAATGCAGAGTCAGGAGGTAATTATCTTAGTTTAGAGTAAAAAATGTATATGGCTCTCCCAGGTTCTCTAACAAGTGACACGATAAAGCAAACACCTCAGGGTGACCGATACCAACCTGGAGAAAGTTTCACATAATTCACATAACTCATAATTTTCCTGAAGGCAAAGATGCTCCCATGGTTTTATTTGAAGGACGGGTGAGATTAGTCTGAGTTCTGGTAAACCTACTGAGCGGATGGATTGACCACGTAACAGTTCCCCCCCTCTCTCTCCTCCTCCTCCTCCTCCTCCTCCTCCTCCTCCTTGGAAACCCACTGAAAAAAGAAGGATATTTAAAGGGCAAATTTAAATGTTATGTATGATAACAGGCGAATAGCGCTTCAGAAAGAATGTATCCATGGCATGCAGACATTTGATGTGGAAGATATTAGTAAACGCGGGGAGGCGATGGCGGCCTGGAATATCATCTGCATGTTTGATAACAGGCAAAGGAAACCGTCATCGAGGCAGACAGATGGGTAGCTTTCGATGGGGAGGAAATATCTCCGCCATAATGAATATGAGTCTTGTATTCAGAAAGCATTCAGCCGGCTGAGGGTTGGTCGGAGATTAGGCCATTTATTGATGAGATTTTGAAACAATCATTTTTGGAGAATGTCAAAACTCTAATTTGATGGTTACCTCTCTTCTCTCCGTGGCGGCGTGTTACACTATTCAGAGTAAGATAGGATCTCAGGGTGAACTCTTATTAGTAAGAACGAATCGCAGGCATATTATAACAATATATGGATAAAACAGACGCGAGATTCCTGTGGAATAAATCGCAGCTAGTTATGGATCATCTCAGCACCCGTGCTCCTCAGCCTTGACTCATGGGACCTTCAGAAGGACTGGGTCTGAATGACGTGGTTTCTTTTGAAATCAAGTATGTTCACACTATACATAAACACTGGACAGATGAAAGAATCCTTTTTTTCCGTTTGCTATTGCTCCAGCATAAGAAGGTATATAAGGGCCATTGAGGGACACATAAGGCACGGAAATATTCAGAGACAAAACACATAGTTACGAGGTACATTTACAAAAATGTAACAGCTTCAGAATTGTAGGAATTTGTTCTACCTACCTGTTTTTTTTATGGTATTTATGGCCTCTGCTCCGAAAATGGCATTCCCGTGACAAAAAGTTACTAAACTATTCTGCAACTAGGGACATTTTTTTCTGTCAGGATAAAGGGAAACCCCTATGAGTGCTCTGATGAGGGAAGATTACTGGCAAGGTTTTGTTAAGAAAACAAGAGGCTATGGTTGGCCGATTCAGACGTTCCGACCATTTTTTTTGTTCGTCTGACGCCATTGGATCCGACTAAACCCTTGTGGAAAAGATCCACAGCTCACATAGCCACTCAGAATTACAAATTAGAGCGCAAGTCTGTGAAATTCGATCCCCTAACCCCCCCCCTAATGTCACTTAGCAACAACAATAACTTCTGTGAGTCACGCAAGATGGATGCTGAATGTATTACAGTGCAGAAAGAGCGGATTAGTTTAATAATTCTGTTCAAAACGACAAAGTTAGGAGGCTCTTAGGATTTTTCAGATCGTGCTTATTACCCATTAACTAACGCTTATTGCAGTGACCTTGATATCATGCTTCTTTCTAACAGAGAGCGCAAGCAGTGTGACAGTGTGAGAGCAGCTTTGCAGGTCTCTCATCTTCCGAACATCCAGGTGGGCTTTGATTGATAAAGCGTCAGCTGTCGCCCATTTTTTAGGTTAACTGACTTTCATGGCTCGCAACCAAATGAACAGGGATCAAGCAGACCCGATGGACGGGATGCGATGGCATAAGAGTGACGAGCATATCTGCTGGAGGCCTCTTTGTGTGTGATAAAGCTAGCATACCTTTCCTGCTCTTTCAGAGCACTTCCTACCTGGAAGTGGTGGACTCACCACTCCGTGCTGCAGCTGCTGTTGCTGCCGGGGGTTTGCCTCTCCAGCCAAGATGCAATTTGGCGCGGGAGCACCCTGCTGCCCCGTCTCTTAATAACTGCCACCGTTATGAAGTGTTGACAACTAATATCGGGAGATAATTTAGCCACAGAGCCTGGACACCCCCTCCTCCCCCCCCCCACTCCCTGTGCTTTATTAACAACCTGAATGCTTTCTATCGCCTCCAGCACGAGTGTTTTATTTGCTCTTGCTCTCTCCATACCTTCAAGCATTTCTTCTCTTACTGTCTCTCCCCTGTTTTTGTCCTGTCATCCTCCCTTCCTCCGTATGATCTACTCTCTTCCGCCCCTGCAGCATCAGGAGGAGCCGAGAGCTGCAGCAGCGGGGAGAAGAGTCCCACCGGCGGCTCGTCGGCGTCGTCCAAGCGGGCCCGCACGGCGTACACCAGTGCCCAGCTGGTTGAGCTGGAGAAGGAGTTCCACTTCAACCGGTACCTGTGTCGGCCGCGCCGCGTGGAGATGGCGAACCTGCTCAACCTTTCTGAACGCCAGATCAAGATCTGGTTCCAGAACCGGCGCATGAAGTACAAGAAGGACCAGAAGTCCAAGGGCCTGAGCTCCAGTTCCGGGGGGCCCTCGCCGACCAGCTCCCCGCCCCTGACCATGCAATCCTCCGCCAGCTTCCTCAATTCTATTCACCCCATGGGAGGGGGCGGCTACGACGTCCCCTCCCCGCCGTCCTTCAGCAAGCCCCACCAGGGAGTGTCATACTCCATGTCCTCTGGCTACTCTAACGTGCCCATGAAGGGCTGTCCCCCCCAACAGAAGTATGGTGCCCCAGACCCGGACTACGGCGACCCTCATCCTCACCACGGCCTGGTGCAGGCCAACAACGCCGGCTACGGGACACCCGCCAACATGCAGGCCAGTCCGGTCTATGTGGGGGCCGGCAGCTACGTGGAGCCCATGCCCGGCTCGGGGCCCTCCATGTATGGGCTGAACCACCTCGGCCCCACGCCGCCCCAACACCAAACCATGGACTACAACGGGGCAGGCCCCATGTCGGCCGCCAACCAGCACCATGTAGGCGGAGGCGGACCCCCGGGTCCCTGCGATCCCCCAACGCACCCAACGTACACCGAGCTGTCGGCGCACCACACCTCAACTCAGGGCAGAATCCAGGAAGCACCCAAGCTCACTCACCTGTAACAGGTTTGGAACACAAAAGGAAAGACTTAGGGGGATAGTGAAGAAGACGCAGAACAACTAACACGCAGGGACTCTACTGCTGCAGCGGGACGGCATGAGGGACCAAGGGAGACAGACAGGGGCCGTCCAGTGGCTTGTTCTTGGGGCAGCAGCCACATTGTCCAGCCGCTTTGTTTCCACCGCCTTGTAGTTAGGGCTAAGCTTTTATTGCTTTATTTAAGTAAAGCTAATTGGATTTAAAAATAATATATTAACGTTTAAAGTTAACGTCGTAGCATGACTTTGCGTGTTGCTCAAAAAAAGAAAAAGGCAAGGCAGTGTAATTTAACGGTAGTAAAATCAACGGTGGTATTTTTTTAAGCCAGGGACCAAACTTCCTCTTTTACATCCTCGTACAGGAAGTGATTTTTTTACACAGGCATTTTTAAAGCAACTCACCCCTCTTGGGCATAGCTGTACGGTGAGCGCTGTCATTTAGTGAGCTAATCCACTGCACTGTCAATCAGGACACCACCACGTTGACTATTGCTAACAGAAGTTCATGACGAGCTCAATCCTCTAGAATGTGTCAAGTTAGACAGACAATAGTTTTGTGTGTGTGGGTGGAGCACACTGCAGCTGTAGCTCGGCTAGCATGTTCGGCGCAGGCCACGGCACGTTGTGTAAACATTCACTCCTGCACACACACGTCAAGCAGCTTCCCCGCCTGGCAAATTCAATTTTAATGGGCGGTTTAACGAGGTGGTTGGATTTATGACTATGAGCTTTCTTGTCAGCGTGGCTCCGCCTCTCAATCAGGCGTAGAGGTGGAGCGACGCGTGCGTACGACAGAAAAGCAGTGGACGTGTCCTCCCCCTTCTGCTGTCTCCTCCCGCCTCCTGCCGGACCGGACCCAATCGCTACTAACCCACTGTCTTCTCCACATTTTCCCACACACACACAGACATAAATCCATCAACCACATGTGCACCTACACACCCCTTCCATGAATCTTTACAGGGTTTAAGAAGCTACTAGCTCAAGGGCTAAGCTAGCTCCCACGTGCACGCACGTCTGCGCTAAGCTAAGCTTGGGCCTCCAAACACACACGCACAGCGATGCTAAGCTAGCTTCCTTTTGTTGACACACCAGACAGCCAGGTGAGCGGCTGTTGACATCTTTACACAAACACAGGAGAGGACATGGAAAAGATATTTCAATGTTCTTGTTTTAGCACATCATCGAAACAGGGTAAATGATAAGATTGGAGAACACTATTTATTTATGTTTGGGTAAGTAATTTACCGCACCCCCCCTCACCCCCCTTCTTCTATCTCTCTTTCTCTGCCTGTCTCTTTCTATCACTTCGGAAGGGTTCAGTTAGGCTACTTTAGCAAACACCAATGCAGAGGTTGTCCACATTTTATATTGTTTTATTTTGTTCTCACATATCTTGACTTTTAACGTGGATACAGGGTATATATATTTGAACAGAATGCATGTCCCAGATATGTGAGCTAATGTGTGGTCTCTGCTCTTGTGGAAATAAACCTCCCCGTATTGTTTTTGTTTTTTGAAGTGCAGCTCTACACAAAAGCTTTTCACATCTGGGCATCATTGTTGCACTGAGAGTTTACATTTAGATGGTTAAAGGTAAAAATAGGATTATAATAATGAAATCTTATTTTGAAGACGGAAGGCCCTCCAATCAAAGTGTCTTTCGCCAATGTTTGTTCAAGTGAACATTCATATATAAATATTTATTTGTTATAGCCAGTTTTAAAAAAAGACTTTCTTTTTTGTATTATTATTATTTATCCTTCATGTATTTATATTGAGAAAAAATACTGTACTTTTCTAGTATTACATGTTATGAAAGAAAAAAAACATTGTGTTTCTTCTTGTCCATTGTACTGAAGTTACATTTTTTTTAGTTCTTGTATTTTAGAAGAAGAATACGTAGTTTTTATGTAATGACCCTTGTACATACATGTCTTGGCTTGTACAGGGAAAAATGCAAGGGCCGGGATCGGTGACCTGTCCTAGCATAGTCTGATCAATTTAAGTACTAGCTGGAAAAAAAATGAGTCTTCATTTTTTTGGGGGCAAAAAAACAACTTTATTTGTAGCTCCTCTTTTATTTCCTTGTTGAGAGAGTTGTCTGTCGAACAATTCTTTAATAAAATGTTATGTTATTCAGAGATTCAGTTTGTTTATGACTCTCAAGTGCCCTCCGGTTATCATCTTATCAGCAGCATCGCTGTCAGCTAAAAACCTGCCACGGACGATTGTATCGATTGCAAAGGCAACGTACAAATATTTCTCTGCGGTTGGCCACTGACTGTGGTCGAAAAAGCTGTGTAAATATGCGATTAACTGCACACTAATGTCAGACATAAGCCAAACATTTACAGTAAGTCAAGTTACTTTGACATAAAGTCATCCAAACTGAAGGATGGGATTCAAAAGAATGACCAGAAAGAACCACTGTTTCACCAAACTTTTCAAATGAGTTAAATCGATTAGTTTCCATAATGTGCTCTTTCCCTGGGATGTGATGGTTAAGGATCTGCTGTGAGAGTGACCTCTTTCCAACTTGGGACAAGTTTTTCCAACGTCTATTCGTAGATATGTTAAGACCACATTTCAAAGTGATTTGTAATATTCTGTCCTCTACTTTGTGTTATAACATTATTTCAGAGGTTTAAAAAGAAACCACATCCATTACCACCGTTATTAAAAATCACGTGGAAAACGGGCTTAAAAAACGTTCACTTTTTAACCAATTTGTAACCTTTTTTCAACGTCGGGCATAGACGTCTTTTCAACGGGTAAATTGCTCCCTGGAAACTAAAATGTTACATACTTAGTCACAGTTGTCATGTTAACAGCCCTTAACAGGGACAAACACATTCTTTTTTAAACTTATATTTATTAATATCAATATAACAACACTATACATGAAACACTTTCCCTAAACAACAACAGAATCCCAAAATTAAATATATTTCACTGAAAATAAACTGAAAAGTTATTTTAGAATGCTGAGTTTGTAGCTCTGAATCATTAGAACTTAATTTTCAGATTCTGTAACAAGATCTGGCTCTCAGTCACTTGAATCGGGATAGTATCCGTCCCCCTCAATCGTCACTCGATGATTCTTGTGTTAAGGGAGTCGCCTCAATTGCAGATTTCTCTAATCAATGTGTTTATTAAATTCAAATTATTTTATTTTGTTCAACCCTAAATAAAAAATAAGCCTCTGAGAGCTTTACAGTCTGAAAAAAATTCAACATCCTGTCCCAAAACCATCACATCGGCAGGTAAAACTCCCTCCAAAATGAAAAAAAAAATTTCAACTGGCTGAAACCTGAGGGAGAACAGGAGAGCAGTAGGTGTGTACAGAATGAACAACTTAAAAATGTACGGTACATTCAATTCCTATGACAGAAATGATTCATTTTACCAGTGCAGGGACAATCTCTATTAGATGTAACCACCATCCACCAAAACCTGTGAGGAGAGAAAGCACAAAGACTTCAGGAAAAAGGCAAAGATGGTTTTATGATGACAGTAATAGCAAAGTGACTAATAATGATAACAGCAGCAGGTGTGTTAGAATCCTCATTTATAGATGTCTCAGATCCCTTGTGTGTAAAATATCCCTCTGGTCATCATCAGTTGTAGTAGCTACAGCATCAATTTGGGCTTTAACCTCACTCCATCTTTAAATCTTAATATTGTTAAGAAAGTATTGTTTTCCTAACAGTATAAACAAGGTAACAATTCATCTGCAACTTATTGCATTTCAGGAGTAACAATGTCAGGTATATTACACAGTATCATACCTCTAATTTTCAATCTTCAAGCATGCAGTAACTTCTAATGTTTTGTTCCTCTTGTTACAGACCACCACTTGTTGAATTTAGCCCTTGCAATCTAAGTTTTTTTCAATATGAAATGGGAAAGGCAATACTATTTAATGGATACAGCAATAACCACACCAAAGACACGGAAGACCTTCTATGATGTTTACTTTTGGTCCAGGTCATTATGCTGAACGCTAGCATGCTACAAGCTAGCATGCTACAAGCCAGCATGCTAAGTAGCAAACTATCTGCGCTAACGCTAACTAGCTTACCAAAAAGAACAGTCTTTCCCGTATTGAGTGGACAGCTCAAGTAAAACAACTGGTTATAGTTCCAGGTGTGCTTCATTCAAACACTCATGTACTTACAGAGTATTGGGGCCGGTAGCCGTGGTTGTATCAGCCCGTTCACGTCGCTCTGCTCCCGGACACACTTCCCCTCGTGCAGCACCCGGTGGAAGCTCTGCAAGCGTCTAAGATCTTGCGCATGCGCGTTACAGATGTGAGCAGAGTTACGTGTTTTCCACCAATGTTTGAAACGGCCGGCATTATTTTGTCCTTAAAGCATATTATCAACAGCACACAGTCCGTAATTTCATATTTGTGACGTTTTAGGAGAAATAATAAATGCGTTGAAGTCTTTGCGTAGACCAAATTTTGCCGACCAGTTCATTCATTATTATGAAAAATTCAATGATAATATCGTCTGTCTTTCAACCTTACGTTACAACATGAAACATTATCAACGAATTCATGTTTTTTTTAGCACGTTTTTTTTTAGCACGTTGACCTTTTAGCTTGTTGAAAAGACGTTGAAATGAGGTCTTTGGCGTTCAAACCTCATTTCAACCCGATTTCAACAATATTTCAACGTTGTATCTAGTGTTCACTGGGTTGGGTCAATACCTTGGGGCTAAATCATGGTGTTGCTGTCAGAAAGAAACCTGAATAATTACTTCAAGACCCGAGAGCAACATGTAACTTGTCAGAAGTAAAAAAGAAAACTCTTGAGGCAAACTTCCAGTCGGCCGCATGTCTCTTTTATGATTTCAGAAAGAAGGGGGTGCTGCAGCAAAGCGGCGGAACAATGTTCCAATGACATGCTACTGTGCAACTGGTGTTCATTTACCGCTCTGATTAGCAGCTACCACCCATATTGTGTGACCGGGCCTTATCTCAGTGAACGGTGAAATCTAAAACCTGATACCTGCTGTATGCTTGTTGTCCTTCTGACGAGGAAACATTGACATTAGCCCCCATGTTTTTGTCTGCTCCAATAATAGTGGTAGCACATGTTCCCCACACACAACCTGGCTGCTGAGGTGCCCTTGGGCAAAGGACACCATCACGCGAGAGCCGTCTGTTAGGGGCGCTCACTCTACTCTGAGGTTAAATTCAATCGTGGAAGATAAGAGGTCTGACTTCAAATGGTGAGCAAGACCATGTGGTGTGGCTGAAAGCTCTGGTGGAGCCATGTTTTCTTCTGCTTCAGTGAGTGTGAGGCGGTCCATCATGGTTAGAGTTAGTTATCCATTAGTATTGGTCTTGTTATAGTTATACCATGTGGAAACTAATTTATTAATAATTGTATTATATGTTTAAGTTGCATTTGCAGTTGAATTTCTGACTATTCATTGTTGCTTTTCTATGGATTTTTTTATTTAATTTTATTCAATATATTTTATTCCCTTCTGCTACTGAGAAAGTTCACTTTGGGTCCAGAATAATCTAACTTTTCTAAACATATACAACCTAATACACATTTAATCTTAAAGCTACAGTTCAGCCCAGTAAATCTAAAACACGTTGTTTCGTTTACCTGTAGTGCTATTCACGTGTCAAAATCTAAAATATGTATTTCTGGTTTGCATGTATGTTTTTTTTCTACCGAAATTATTTTTTTCCTCCTACTGTCTTTTTTTCACATGCATAACGATCCTATACATGTCCTGTGGTTTTGTTAATGTTTAAAAAAGCCCTAAGGCCCGCCCCTTTGTCGGCGGTCACATGGCCACCCCCCCCCCCCCCCCCCCTTCATATCGTTCTCACTCTCTCACGCGCTGAGACGCCTGAGAGCAGCGTTCAACTTTGGACATAAATCAGGCTCCCGTAAATAATGGCTGCACTTCCCTTTACATCTCCGTTGGACTAACAGACAATAAAAACACCAATAAGGAGAGATTGGATCTAATTTATTGCCTCATAAAAAGTGGCGGAGGGCTCGGCTTCAGAGCAACACTGAAAACAGTGCACGGAGCGCGCTCACGGTCACGCGCAACCTATGTAGTCACACAGTATAATCGCAGCAATCAGTTGACGATTTTGAGCCTGGGAATTTGTCAAGAAAGTGATGCGTCGGACGAGAGCAGATTACATTTGTACCATGCAAATAACAAAACCAAAACCAGAGTAGTAATAATAATACAAATCACAATAACACTTATAAACAAGTAAATACATAAAAGCACACATTATTAACTATTCATATTAGGTGGACCATCACTATTTTCCTAACCCTAAAACAAAACAATTGACTGCCAAATAAATGAAGTCACCACATCCCCATCTTCATTCGACCAATCCACGCGTCCCATGTGATGAAAACTGCCTTTGTTTATCAACAAAACTTCCAATAATCTTGTTGGTATTTTAGAAAAATTATTCAATTTCAAATAGTATCTTAAAAATAGAACGTAGACCAGGCATGCAACAGACTGCGGTGCATTGTATTGCTGGAGCTCAGTCAGTTTGCACGCGGCCTCGGCCTACTCGTTGCCTGCGCCTTTTCTGCTGCGTTCAATGGCCCTGACTCCCACGCGCATTTCTGCCGTTTTCCCCCTGTCTCTCGCCCCTTTTCAGAATCAGACGGGTTGAAGCCAAATTGCATGGGAAAAGAGGAGAGAGCTAAATAGCCAATTCTCTAAAAGTATCTGAGTCGGTGTTTTTGTTACCCCAACCGATAAAATAGACGCTTATACGTGAGTGCGTAAAAACCGGTGCGAAAAAGTCAAATAAATATAATAAAACACGGCAAGTAGATGTAGTAGGGAAGAGGGTGGGGGGCGGGGGTTGATATTTAGGGAGAGAAGAGGGGCTGCTGTCAGGCTCTTTGCAGCAGTGAAAGATTGATCACCGCACATTTTCTCCACACTTGGGGCTCCTCGATCCCTTCCCAAAAATATCCTATCTCCTGCTCTTTATTTGAAAGAAAAATAAATAATACAAATGTACATGCGCGCCTGTTGAGCCCGAAGGGCACCCAACGCGCTCTCACTTCCCATTACTGTTCATAATATTGCTACTGTATTATTAGTATATCTTGTTTTACTAAAGGAGGGTCTCCCCTCCTTTTTGGAGCTACATGGAGCGACCTCGCTGTGAACTCCCCCTCTCTCTCTGTGTCGTTCCCTCTCGTTGCGTAAACACAACGGACATTTTTAACAGACATCGCACTAGAGGGAGGGTAAGAGAGAAAGAGCGAGAGAGAGGACAGGGGGCTATTTTAGTAACCTTATATTTAGATATTAGATTTAGATATTTGAGGGACCCGGCTCTGTTCAAATAGGAAGAAAAAAAACAACGATTCGAGCAAAAAGAAAGAACACTTACACACCACCTGGCCTCTCTTCCCCAACAAATCTAAATGTGTTTATCTCTGCTCTGCTGCAAGCCGCTCTGCCTCCGCTTCATCATCCTCTCCTCCTCAACGGCTGCGCCTTCTAGACATTTGTTTTTATTTCTCTCTAGGTCTAAGATTGGGATTTCCAGCCTCTGTCAACGTTCATAAGATTAATGAGCTGAGTGGTGTACAGTGATTTTTTTTTCCCTCAGATGGACCATATTGTAAACGGTTCCAGCCAGCGCCAACCACCCTAACCGTCATCACCCAGAGGACCAAAAAAAAAAAAGAGAGAGAGATGCTCTATTGTTTGTGCGTGATTAACACCGGATCCGCGGAATGTGCCGAACCTGCCGCCCACGCGGTCCACATGGCGATCGGCGGCTTCGCCGTCTCTCCTCCTCCCCGCGCGTTACCCCCCGTGAGGGGTGAGACAATAGCAGCCGTCCTGGGATGCAGCCCCGCTTTGCCAAAGCATTTGGTGGAAAAAATGATAATGCTGTTTCCCACTGCCTTCGCCGCCACGGCCCGCCCCCCCCCCCTCTCCAAACCCCGATTGGCAGTTTCGCGTCACGTGACCAGGAATTGGCTGCAATTTTGCCCCATAGTTCTTCAGTTTAGCCTACCCATGGTCCCCATACGCTAGTAATATCACCAATTTACACAATTATTATATAGCCGCTGTATTTGCACCATTGCGGTTGGGAGCCTATGCTCGTGCGCTTTTTCATTTCTTTCCACCCGGGAAGCCATATTGTTTTGTGTGCGTGTGCGAGCGTGCGCGTCTATGTGTGTTTGTGTTTTTTTTGTGTTTTTTTTATTTTGGGGGACGGATTGTTTCGGGGGTCTCGCCGTTCTGAGGTCGACACTGGTTCGAGGGAGCTATGAATTTTGAATTTGAGAGGGAGATCGGTTTTATCAACAGCCAGCCGTCCCTAGCAGAGTGCCTGACGTCCTTCCCAGCCGTCCTGGAGTCATTTCAAACTTCATCAATCAAGGAGTCGACAGTAATTCCGCCTCCCTTCGAGCACACCATCCCCAGCCTCAGCCCCTGCACAGCCAACCAGCCGAGACCGTCTGCTAGGAGCCATCAGAACCGGAGAACATCCATTGCCAATGGCCTCCAGACGAATCACCGGGGCGCCCAGCAACACTGCCCGACCGGTCAGACCCCTGCGTCGGCCTCCACCGCCCCGGCCGGCCCACTGGCCCACGAGTTCCCCTGGATGAAAGAGAAGAAGTCCTCAAAGAAGTGCCCGAAGTCTGTGAGCGGCTCCAGTGGTGGCGGATCCATCATCCCCCCCGCCTCGTCCTCCCCGTCGCCGACCGCCTCTGGGTACGCATTGGCGGGCATCGAGTCACCCACAGGTCGGTAGGCTGTGAAGCTGGAGCCAATGGCGGGAGTGTGACGGGTAGAAGCATTGTGCTTTCATTTTCGGTCATTTCAGAAACTTCATTAATTACACTCTGCATGGATTTAAGATGACAATGTCGTGTTCTTCATCAGTGTGTGTGTGTGTGTGTGTATGTGTGAGCTGCGCGGTGCTGTAATACTGTGTCAACAGGGTGGCCATATCTAGACCACTGCATTATGCTGCAGTGCTTTGCACTCTATCATCACGCATGTAAATGTGCACCCGTAACGTCCCTCTCTATCTGATTATATCTGCCAAATGCATTGCCTCTCACACCAATCAATTCCACATCATTTAGCACATATTTCCAAAATACATTTTGTCTACACTGAGTTAATAATCGTGCGTTACGACGCACAAAGGTATAGATATTGGCCCCCTCTCTGCCGCCCCCCCCCTCCCCCCCTCCGCCCTGCTGCAGCCTAATTCCTTTTCATCCCTGGGTTGTGTGATTTCAGCAGTGGCAGCGTCGCCGTGACATTATACATTCATAACACAACAGAGGTGGTAGCCATATTGGATGGAGGAGTTGGAACCATGATGTCGAAGCAGATGGAAATATGTTGGTGTGGGGGCTGCGGGTGGGATAGGTGTGTGTGGGGGGAGAGGGGGGGGGACTACATATTACACAGGATACATGCTGCACTCAATCTGATCTTCGTGGATTTAGCTCATGTAGCAATCATCGCATTTGTTGACCCCCCCCCCACCCCCTAGTCCTCCAAATTCTAAAACCCTGCCCCGTTCATTTTAACTGAATTTATTTGTCCCCGCTTGTGCTCATTTCTTACCCAATATCTATATATTTCTCATATATTTCTCATCTCATTCTTAAAAAAAGACATTTGTGATTTTAGTCATGTTCCCTCCACATTGCTTTCACGTGGACATCCCAGAATTGTCTCCTTGCCCGGTGATATATCTATTTTCCCACAGCTGGATTACAGAAGAGAGAGGCCCCTGTTTGACATTTGAATCCTCTTTCTTCATCTACCATTTTTCTTGCTTTATTATTATTTGTATTATTATTATTTTATTTTTTACCAACAAACAAATTAGTCCACTCCTACAGTTGTGACTTCGAGCAGTATTTTTTCTGAGACTTATTATTTTTTATTACAGTCAGACTGGTGCTGAAGCAGTTTATTTCCCGGCTTGCAGGCAATACAATATATAGCTTATAAAGGATGGCTGAAATTACAATTTGACTTTTGAAATAAATATAAAATTAAAACCAAAGGCAAACATCGAATAGCTTTGAAATAGCAATGACAATAACTCCTCCAAGTCGTTCTCCTCTCCATTTATTTTGTCTTCGGTTTCCCTGCAGACCCGAGCCAGGCGAATTTGGATAACGGAGGTGCCGGGTCCAGACGACTGCGCACAGCCTACACGAACACGCAGTTGCTGGAGCTGGAGAAGGAGTTCCACTTCAACAAATACCTGTGCCGGCCCAGGAGGGTGGAGATTGCCGCCCTCTTGGATCTGACCGAGCGGCAAGTGAAAGTGTGGTTCCAGAACCGGCGGATGAAACACAAGCGCCAGACGACCCACCACCGGGACGGCGGAGGCCACGATTCGGGCGAGTTCGAGCCGCTCGAAGGCGCCGACGCGTCGTCCCCTTACTCGAGCCAGCCGCTGGAAGCATCTGGCACCGGGGAGGCTGAGTCTGACTGCGAGGCGGGGAGCTGCAATCCATCTTCGGCCGCCTACGAGAATGACAGTGGAGACAATGCACAGCCCACGTCGGAGAACGGAGGCCGGCTGAGCAGCCCCGAACGCCCACAGTTGCTCGGGGCATCTGGCTCCTCCGACGTGGCCGCGGGTCGCCACTCTCCGCCGGCGTTCACGGCGACGGGCTCCTCCGCCCTCCCGGGCCTGATGCAGCTCGGCGAGGCCGCGCTTGCGGCAGCAGAGGCCCCGTGCGACCCGTCCTTCTCCGAGCACCGGGACTCCTCCGCCTCCTCCAGCTTGTCCTCAGCGGCCGCGGCCACGTCCTCCTCGGCCGCGCTGCCGGACCTGACCTTCTTTGCCGGGGAGGCTTGCCTGTCGCCCAGCCTGCAGAGCTCCCTGGACAGCCCGGTGGATTTCTCCGAGGAGGACTTCGACCTGTTCACGAGCACACTGTGCACCATAGACCTGCAGCACCTCAACTTTTGAGAAATAGAAAAGGACAAGAACACAAGGAGCACTGAGCGGAGGAAGAAGGCCCCGAAAGCTTCTCGGAAACATTCCTGTAACATTTCTGAATGAAAATGATCGTCCTGTATTTTTTCGTCTTCTGCTGGCTTTTATTCTACGGTTATAACTTACCTGGTTTGAGAGAGATGCACTTCATTTATTTTTTAAAAATATTTTAAACATCCATGGGATTTTATTTTTTTGTTTTTTTTTTCCACGGTCGAAACTCTTTGGATGTTTGTCTCTCCCCGTTTTCAGGTAATTTATTGCCTCCGTTGTTTTTTTCCCTTCTTTTTTTTAATCAGAAATGATTCACCCTCATAAGTATTTGTGAATTTGTTCCATCTCGTACATTCTGATGCAGAATTAATAACCTCTCAGGAACTGTTCACGGAGTCTGTTGGTGCACAAAGCTGGACTGCTTTTTAGAAAAATAAAAATTCCAACTGAATGATGAATTATTTGTCTCTCTCTGAACGAGACAAGAAAAGTACTGATGACCCGAGTTTTAGACACTAGTTTATTTATTGAGATTCTTTAATAGTGAAAATCCAAATTATTTATTGTACATATATTTTCATAGTGTAATAATAATAAAAACAGAAACATTTAACATGTGGCCTATGTCGTTTTGTGTGATGAATACAAGAGGTACCGAACAGCCTTTATTATAACGATAAATGAAAAATTTAATTCACCCTGTTTTAACACCATATACAAAGTGAGAATTCAGCAGTATTAGTATAATTTTCTTATTTATCATTTGGCTGCTAATATTTATACTAGTGTACTATATTTTTACCTCCACTTTTATAGTGAGTATAAATAATTTCCATGCCATATTTATACATACATAAAATATTCTTCTATAAAATAAGCTTCAGTGTAATTTTATAACATTTTAACCTTTAAATATACATTTCACTCACTCATGATGTGAACTAAATGCACATTTTTCTGAAGTGTGTGGCTCCTTGTAGTTTGGTTGCTCATGCTATTATTTGCCACATGAATTCATAGCCTGATATTTAGCCTGGTTTGGCCCGGTGTGGATCAGCTGGTGTTATCCCTGGATAACCCTGTGGAATGACCAGAGGAGATAACAACAGGGGGACCGATCGGAGGGCACGCTGGGTAATTGTTTTTCATTGCATTAGCTTTGCTGCTAGTGGTTAGCAGAGCACAATAGCAGCAGAGTAGCACCGTGTGAGGATAGCAGAAAGGCAGCTGTTCAGTAGAACCTATGGGAGTCGGAGCTGACCCCAGAACAGCACAAGTCACCTTCTAGTTTAGGAGCAAGGAAGCTAACCGTAGCTCCGCTTTATGGATTCTCCCCCACCATTAAGCTGGCAGGGTGAAAATGGAGAAATCCCTGAGTTAGCATGGCTGCCATTAGTGTGTGTGTGTGTGTGTGTGTGTGTGATTCTAACTAGCTGCTCCTCCTCCCACAGAGTCAAAATGGCGATGAAGACAAAGCAGGATGTGAACAATGAGCAGTGGCAGCCATTACAGGATGACTGGCTCAGTGTGACAGGCATGGTGTGTGTGTGTGTGTGTGTGTGTGTGTGTGTGTGTGTGTGTGTGTGTGCCTGTATGGGCGTGTTTCTAACAGGGAGGAATATGCTTATTCCTTTCGACTACCAATTCACAGGAATAGGTCTGATTATTGAATAACAATAACCCCGATACATGTGGTAAAATAATAACAATAATAAAACACTACTGGTAATAATATTAAAAGTAGCAATAATAAAAAGTACAAAAGCAATTGTAACCACAATCATTTTGACATATATAAAAATCAACTGATGATAGCATCTAATCCTCAAAAAATGTGTAATTTGCTTATACACTGAATCAGGATCATGACTCAGTTATTATTGGCAACACATCTAGTTAATACAATTGGATCTAGTTAACAACATTGGTTGCTGCCTTGTGATTTCATTTATTATAATACAGTTTCATTGTCAGTCTGACATCATACTTGTCTAGTGTAATACTTGTACTACTGATTATTAACAAAACAACAGCAACTCGTCATTTAAATCTACTCTGCATGTCCACAAATATTGTATTGGGAAGAAATACCTTCTTTTATTTGGCTTAGGTGCACTCCTGATGGAAAAAAGTGTTTTCAAGCTTAATGTAGAATTTATGAGCCGAAGCCCAAACCCAGATTGACGAAGCCCAACTCCTGTTGTTCTCGTTTTCTTTTCAACCACAAACCGAGAGGATCCCTCACTTCTTTATCTGAGCATCCTTCCGACGATACACATTTTGAACTTTCGATTGGATCCTAGCACTGTAGCAAGGGATGAAACATAATCATTCAGACAGCCCCTTCAATGCAGTCTGACTCATGACCACACACTTCTTTTGGATCAGTGCCGTCTAACTCTCCTCTTTAAATGCCAAGCACAAACCCATTAAACTCCTCCGGGCTCCATTCGAGTGAGCACGCGTTTTAAAGTGACGCCATTGGCACAAATAATGATACAAAATATAGAAGACACGTATCAAGTCAAAAGTTTGGACACGCTTTCTCACTGAAATGAATGGGGAAATGCGTCCAACCCTTTGACTGGTACTGTTCATTTATATATATTTATGTACATCATACATACAATATAAACATACATAACAAAAAGAAAAACATTTTTGAAAATAGGAAGCCTATTTAAAATGATGTATTCAGAGAAAAGTAGCCCAAAGATCTTGCTGACTTCCATTTGTCATTCTCTGCTTTCGGGTCGTGTAGAAAAGGCTCGACCATAAAATGTCTCAAGTATGATTTGACATGTTTTGTGGAATGTGGAATCTACTTTAGTCTCATACTTTACTGTTATTTATGAATCCTGTGTTGATGGAAGTCGCAGAACCAAACCATCATTAGGGATTGTGTCTCTGATAATTCAAATGAATACTGTGTCCACATATTGTCAGTGGCAACGTGTAGGCAGGAAACCCAACCACAGGAATCCCCGCTGAGGTAAGGCCTACTCTCATTAACTGGGACCCCCCAAAAAGATGCACTGAGTACCTTTTTCAGGGTTTTTAGTAATGGATCCTTGATCTTTTCACTTCAGCATCCGCTGGCCGATCCAGAATGTGACTCATCAAAGTCCGACATAGATGAACATTTTTTTGCATGCCAAGCTAAGATAATCAGCATAAAAGGAGGAGAATAAATGAGAGGGAATTACAGAATCAGTAACCAGGCACATACTGTATATGTTGTCTTGTGTTAACATCCTAGTTTGTATTGTCGTGATTGGCATCCTCTTACAGAGCTGCTCTGACTTGTACCTGACCATAGAGACACTGAAATTCACCTTAATTACTTTATTGTATAAAAGCCAAAGGTGTTTATAAACTGCAGTGTGTGATTACGGATACAATATTGAATTGAAACTCTTTAGTTGTGTTTTCATTTAAAGACTCAAAGGCGCAAAAAAATCTTTAGACAGAGGAAGGATTGTTGCAGCCTTGTGATTCTGTTGCAAATTTTTCATGGTATTTAAGTATTTGGTGAAATTGTTTTTACCAAATAAAGACACGGATGTTGTGTAAAAATCACCACATCAACATTGATTGAGACGTATACAATTGCAGAGCGCATTTCAATCGTTCTGAACTATAAGGCCTGATGCTAATAGATGCTAATAAAGATGCATGGTCAATTGCCGCTAAAATGAATTGGTCCTCTTCCAGACACGCCATTACACACTTTAATGTGCAAATGGTGAGTATTGTATTAAGGAAGAATTAAAGAACTACAAAACTACTTAAGAAATGCAAAACAAACATTCAAAGAGCTCCATGAAGTCCATAGGACGTTGTGTAAAACATGGCCACTGGGTTTACCAGACTGACAAGTCTTACTGTGCCACTCAGCCTCTCTCTGCTGTAACCATCCCTGTGTATGTTGTAGACAAAGAGATTACAGCAGAGTAAACCTCTATGCTGGGGGACATATCTCACCCTTTGAGTGCCTGTATGTGTGTGTGTGTGTGTGTTCCAGTAATCTCTCTCTCCTGGCTGTCACCGCCTGTCGGCCGGCTGCCGTGCTGTAATATGCGGACTGCTCCTTTATCTCTTGCATCACTGTCACCATCACTGTTATGATTTCTGCCGTCTCTCCCCGTGTGTGTTTGTGTGCATTCTGTTGCATAACTCAGGCGTGATAGATCACCTATTTAGCAGCTCTGGTGAAATATGGAAGCTGGGGATTTTTTTTATCATTCCGGGGCATAGAGGGGAAACTTTACCCCCCACCCTTGCCCCCCACCCTCGCCCCAAAACGTACAGTTCTGCTCCTCTGCCACATACACCGAGTTTACACGCATTTTTTTTGCTGATGCATGATGCAGACTGTGCAGTCAACAGAAGTTGAAAGTGGTGGGATGACAGATTTGGTGAGAGAACTGTCTCAGACGGGCTGTGCCTTTATACTCGGTAGGTGCCATAATCACAGCTTTTTGTTTTTTATTATTAACTTTTATGATGGAATACTTAAAACCTGATTCTGAAACAGTCTGAACAAACAGCGTAGTATTTAAAATCCTGTTCAAAATGACCACTTATTTTGGGCTGGAGTCGAAGAGGAGGACATTGTTTTAAGCACCAGGTTGTTTTGTTGACTATAACTAACTGTACTTAGTTATTCTAATCCCAAAAAGGTATTTAAAACGTGAATGTATAAAGTAAACTATAAACTAAAATACGGGGCATTTTGTGACTATATTTCAAGTACTGCACCGAGACATTTAGTGTATTTAATATTACTTATTATCATATAAAATTTGGACGCCCAACGTGGGGCTTGAACCCACGACCCTGAGATTAAGAGTCTCATGCTCTACCGACTGAGCTAGCCGGGCGCTGAAGGGCGCCGCCATACTAGACGGACGCAACCTAATCTTGCGGGGACCCCCATTTACATGTGCCGTGATGGTATTGGTTTACCTGTGTTAGCACCTAGGGTTAGAAAAAGTTCTCAAAACAATTTAATTCTGCTGTGATAATTATCAAATGCGATATTTAAGCTTCACTGCAGAATTATAAGTTGTTAGTAAAGGAATAAGTCACAATTTTTTAAATAAAAAAGTTGTGGTGAAAAAAGTTATTACTAGCAACACTAGTAATACAGTACATATATGCAAAACTTAACTAACTTGTGTCAGTTCTTTTGGGACCTGAACAATTACTCAAGTTTAGCTTGACAGACCCTCTCCTTAAAGTTGTGAGAGGGATCAGGTTCCATAGAGCATATTTAAGGTCAGGTAAGGCTGAAATAAGAACCACACTTGTACATGCTGTTCATGAATGTCTGTCACATGCTTATGCCTGAGGATGTGGTCATTGCCCCATGCACCTCTCTGGTTATTCTGTGTGAGAAGGGTGTGTTTAATAGCATCCACTAAGCTAAGTTAGCATCTGTTCGGCCAAGTAGTTCAGTCAGATGATCAATGCTTCCGCACCTGAGGGCCTACATCAATTCAAAGCTTAAGTGTGTGAGAGAGGATGCAGGCTGTACAATCACACACACACACACACACACACACACACACACACACACACACACACACACACACACACATACTCGTGTTCCTCCTTTGTAGGGCCCGAACTTATTTTACCCAAATGTGGGATCCACCCTTTCTGGCAGTGCTACAACATTGTAAAAAATCCAGTAAGATGAAAAAAAAATCTATATAATTACCATCACTTTAATTTGTTAAAATTCAGAACTTTTTTTCTCTTGCTAGTTTTTTTGTCACTTTGTGGGGTTCTGTTTCTAACATTCAAAACTTGCGAGTCCCTCTTTCACACACACATACACAATCCTAGTTTTAATATCTTAGCAAGACAACCATTTCTAGACTTTGTATCTTCGCAAGACACAATGTCTTCTGATGGAAATAACATGTTTACATATTTTTTGTTGCTTATCAAAGACATTGTAGGGCTCGATGTCATTGTAACCAAAGATCATCATAAGGTATATGGGGCATTAAATTTCATTAATATAATGAACTCCAGCTCAACACTACTCAACGCTTTCCTAGTACCATTTCTCAAACGACATTGCATAAAATAAACTCCTTAACACATAATATGTTCTCTTGTCTTTATTAACTTAGTAAAGTAAAAGCTAAAATCTCCCCATGCGGGCGTTTGATTGTGGGGGCGCGGAATAGTTTCAGTTACTCATTGGACAATTGTTCAGTGTTCAGAAATAAAAGTCACTGGGACAAGATTAACTTTATCATTGCCTACAAAGAGGCCTCACAAGAAGAGACTGTTAACACTGTCAATATGACGGTGCATCAGCAAGTTCACACTTATACTTTCGTCTCAAAGTAGTGATTCTATATGCCTTCCAGTCTCGCATTCGGAGAGCTTCAGGGTCTGCATTAATGCACTGTTGACACTCCTCTTTGCCTGGAACACTGTTCATGGTAATGCATCTCCGTAGATGCCGGTTCACCGCTGCCGCTTCCTCGGGTGTCCAGGTTCTTTTGATAGCAGTTTGTTTACCTAAGTAGACATAAAAGGAGCACAGAATTGACTTGTTTAAGAATTGTACATTTTAATTGCCACTGAAACACTATTGCATCGATCATCAATTGCAGTAATGAATTAGTTGGAATTTGGATAGATTGTAGTTCAGATTACTGTATGCTTTCAGACTAGGGCGCAATTAGTCATTATAAGAAATGACTCCAAAATACATATTGATCTATGTTTAATAAAACAATTTCATCCTTGGAGCTCCTTAGTGCGCCATAGCATCGTCTCCCTACTGTACTGATTGACTATAGAACCTGAGGTTAGATCCTGAAATGTGTTGTTAAAAGTATTAAAAGTTACTTATAGTTTGGACAAAACGGAGAGCCCCATAAGGAGTGGACTAGAAACATGTGTGTGTAAAGTTGGAACCCTTCAACAACATTTTTGGGGCTGCAGTGCATCATGTTTAAAATACCCCTTTTAAACATGCATCAGCTCAGGAAGTGGACAATTACCCCTGTAAAAACCTGAGGTTAGATCCTGAAATGTGTTGTTAAAAGTATTAAAAGTTACTTATAGTTTGGACAAAACGGAGGGCCCCATAAAGGGTGGACTAGAAACATGTGGGTGTAAAGTTGGAACCCCTCAACAACATTTTTGGGGCTGCAGTGCATCATGTTTAAAATACCCCTTTTAAACATGCATCAGCTCAGGAAGTGGACAATTACCCCTGTAAAAACCTGAGGTTAGATCCTGAAATGTGTTGTTAAAAGTATTAAAAGTTACTTATAGTTTGGACAAAACGGAGGGCCCCATAAAGGGTGGACTAGAAACATGTGGGTGTAAAGTTGGAACCCCTCAACAACATTTTTGGGGCTGCAGTGCATCATGTTTAAAATACCCCTTTTAAACATGCATCAGCTCAGGAAGTGGACAATTACACATGTAAAAACCTGAGGTTAGATCCTGAAATGTGTTGTTAAAAGTATTTAAAAATACTTATAGTTTGGATAAAACGGAGGGCCCCATAAAGGGTGGACTAGAAACATTGGTGTGTGTGTGCGAGGTTAACTTTAAATTATTTAGAAGGAGATAAAGACAGGAGGACCCCATAAAGGACAGACTAGAAACAAAATGTGTAGGGTTGTTATCGGTCTGTTCCTTCAATTTAAAGTCTACAGAATAACCCAATGATGGTTTCTGACGGAAAGCTATAACACAAAAGCCATTTTGACACCATCATACCGTGATAATAGAATTGCATCGTGCAGAATTGCAGTGTGTACATTACATATTTACCTGGGCTATGGCTTCCTCTCCATTGGATTCCTCATGGGAAGACAGATTTGAAAGGGTGTCTTCTGTCTCTATAGCCACAGCAGGGGCCTCATAGTTTGTCACCTATAATTGAGATATTAAAAAAAGAACAGACTTAGAACTTCCCAATAGTATAGTTATCTCAACAACTCTGTCAAGAAAAGTGTCTGATTTACTCTTAACTATTGTACTGGCAACATTTATGTTTAATTTAATGATGTAAATGCAACATCCTTGTCTTTACTGACACAACCAAACCCTGATGGTTTCTCACCTGATATTAAAATAAAAAGCAATAACTAATATATATCAGCTATTATAGATCTGAGACTACACCATCAGTATCAGATACACTAGCTGAATTAATGAGCCAATTCAAACAGATTTCAAACTTTATAATCTCCCAGATTAACAAACCGATGAATCAGTAAACCTATAACCAACACACCTTTTGACGCGATGGCCATTGTGAATCACCACCATAGTTGTAATCAATTTTCCGATCACCAACTCTGAATCCCAGCTTTAAATCGAAAACCCAGACAAGTATGCTGTCAGCCAAGCGACACATATAAATGTACAACTATAATATTTGACAAAAGTGGAGAGGCTTAAAACATATATTCAGCCTGAAAGTAACTGCGTGCACACACACACACACGTCGTTTTAGCCAACCTTATCGGGATCTAGATGAAGCAGTGATATAATGAATCTATAAATTGACACACATTAGCACAGACAGTGATTTGTTGCCAGAAGTCTGTTTTTAAATCTGTTTAAACTGTGTTCCTTGGTCAGGATTTTGACTTTGACTACTTAGTATTTGTGTAATATTAACTACCGAACAAGAAAGCTCCACTTACTGATAAATGCTGTGAGTTGATCTCTTATTTCTAACATCACATTCTCTAGAGGAGGTTTTAAGTTCAGCATAAATGATCTTAGCAATTTACTGGGTAATAAGAGAATATCAGAAACCCAGAGTGAAACTGTTAGCCGTTACCCTGAATCCTGCTATATAGTACAGGGCCCTGGTTTCCTTAACACTTGTTATTGCAGAACCAAGTCTACAAACTAGATGAAAGCAAATAACAACACTATCAAAATGCACAAAGGAGAACATACACATTATTATCTACATGCTGGGATCAATTACCAAGGCTGAGTGTCTGACCAGTGCAATCCTTATATTATTCGGTCTGCATGGTTGGCATCGTAACTTCTGGCCCCATGAAAACCCCCCAAAACACAGCTATCTGCTTATTGAGCCCTTCTAGAAAATCCTCTAAATGATCACATTGTAACGTCTGCACACAACCCCACACTATTATATACACTGCAAATTATCCTTTAAAAAATCCTTTAACATCTTTTGAATGACTTCACACATCAAATCAAGTTTTACAGCACTGTTATCACGTCACGTCAGCTGTTTGAGATAGTTTGTTTACTCTCAGCGCTGCAACGCCAACAGACGTACACGTAAAACCCACGGGACAAACGGCGCAGATGTATACAGACACCGTCTGTTTCACGGAGGTTATCAGTTATGCATGTTTCCGGGCCTCCGGTTGAATTACATAGCCGCGAACGGAGTCGTAACTCTCCGTATGAAACAAACGTGTCCACCATCCTTTGCCGTCCTCAGTCAAACAACAAACCCAACTCATCAAAGCAGATGTATATAGACACCGACCCCCGTGTGTTAAGAAGTGACTCACGCTGCTAAAAAAACGCCGATTTCCGTGTTTCACGGAGGTTATCAGTTATACATGTTTCCGGGCCACCGGTTGAATTACGTAGCAGCGAACGGAGTCGTAACTCTCCGTATGAAACAAACGTGTCCACCATCCTTTTAGCAGTCATTTGCAGTCAGTCCATAACAATCCTTACTCACCAGCGCTGCACTCGTTATTCTAAGCCTTTGCAGTCAGTCAGACAGCCTAACTCATCAACATTGCATGCGTTCGTCTAAGCCACACTAACATGCTGTTGGACCCGCCCCACAGACATAAACAAAGCCTCCGATTGGCCGAAAGTGACGATCGCGGGAAAATCCTGTGATTGACAGTCACCCAAAGCGGCACACTTTTGCCGTTCAGAGTAACAAGATTACGGTTTTTGTGACTAAATAATGCGGCAGTAATCGCGTTGTCATAACAAATGTTAATATTATACTTATTCATCAGAAAAAATATCTTAAGTATAACAATGCTGTAGCTAACAGTTATCATTTTCTGATCTAAAACTAACAGTAGAAGCTAGCAATATATAGCTAGCTAGCAGCTAGCAGCACCAAGAAATTGTAATTTACAGAATAAAGTGCTACTTTATTAATCCATTAATATACTGTGGGTACAGATTGAGAAACAGATAAAAAAAAAGTCATACTTTAATACAAAAACCTACCTTATTCTCTGCAAAGTTCCCAGTTGAGCAGCCAACACTGCATGGCTTTGGTATGCTGAGACATGAGATATCGCTAATGACTTCACGAAAAATCTCGCGAGATTTCATAGTGGCCCCTCATTGGCTGAACCCTTACACACACCAGGAAGTGTGTGTGTGTGATGTTATACCACCTTTCCAACACTTGGGGCACTAGTGAGTAAAAAATCCACACACACATCACACACACTTTTCCATACTTTCTGACTTTGTGAGACATGTGCTAAAAAAGCGACAGGCATGTCAGGGGAGGCTTGTGAGCCCATATATGATGATCATTCTAGTGGGGTCCCTCATTTTGGGCCCCACAAGGTTGCTGGGCCCCACAAGATTGGTGTTCTCCCTGTTACATGGCCCCACAAACTAACAACTGCAAGTGCACACACACACACACACACACACACACACACACACACACTGTGTACAGAGATGTCAGGTATGAGCCTCAGAGGAAACGCACCAAACACAAATCACTGTCTACATATGTGCGTTGGTGCACCCCACTTGCAGTCTCTCTCTAATAGGTCAATAATAAGCCATTCCACAGGATTTATTGGTATTTACCAAGGGACTAGCACAAACAATTGTCAATGGTCAATCCAACTGCTATTTACAGACAGTAAATAGACTGCAGGGAGGCACTCCAACCAGATCTTGAACCAGCAGCCATGTTATTTAAGCTATCCACATCAAACGTTACAGTGTGCAATGGTTTCCTGTTTTATTTTGTAGTAGCCTGCCTCTCATGTCCCTGAGTTAACTTCACTTCCTGCCTTTGTGTGTTATCCCCTGTGATTGGGATTGTCTGCCGGGTCCCTGACTGTTTCCCCTTGTGTTCGGCACATTTTTAAACCATGTACGGCCCTATTCTCTTTGTGGTGAGAGTCTGTCTGTTACCTGTGTTTCTCATTAAAATGAACTTTTGTAGCGTTTAAGTCCTTACGCCACCTCAACCTGACAGAATGAAACTACCACAAAGGGATTTGACAGATTGTTTTCCCTTCACCATAGATCTATGTAACCCTACTTCAGGGATGCATTTTATCGATGAGAGAAGCTGACAACCCTTATCTCCACCAGTAACTTGTTATGACTACTGTTTTATTACTGAATGAGATAACAATCTATTAATACATCTTTTCATTTTATTCTGAACAAGGTATTAACACAAAGTCACTCTGATTGAACACATCTTGTCAACACCCAGAAGGTGCATACGGTTGGAGTTGGTCAAAAGGTGTCATTATTGTAATTCTATGTTAATTAAAGATGTCAAAAGAACTCTAGAGTGGCTTCAGCCCAAAGCCCCTTAGTTCATACAGAGGGTGGTATGAATCAAGTAGATAAACTACTGCTAAACATGCTCTTTTTTTGAATTTTTTTAAAGGCTCTGTAATTTTCAAATCAGATGGTCCCTTTTACTGCATTTCACGAGGACTATGTTCAGCAGCATAGTAGCATACACTGCCGCGTGTTTGTTAATGCTCATGGTGCACTTCACCCAGTGCACTAGTTGCACTCGTTTCTAATAGTTTTGGGATATGGACAATGGGGTTAAAAAAAAGAAGAGATATCGGTCTTTGATACACACAATATACTCGTTAGATGTGTTCACTACTGCCTTGTGTCTTCTCATGGGTTATTCATAGTTTCATTAGATAATTGTGTGAAAAAAAACAGCTTTCTAGGTTAATGCTCTTTTACAGTCGCGGTCTTCTGCCTCATAGAAATGCTAAATAGAATTTGTATACTTGTGTAGCACTTTTCTAGTTTCACAACCAATCGAAGCGTTAAATACCTCACCTTCACAACATTCTACAAATGATGAAATAAATCAGTTCTATATACGTGGATTGGCCATTGGCCTGGGGCAGTTGATGTCCTTCGTGGCCCTGCTCCTCGACCGTAGCCTGGGTGTAAATGTGCTGTGTAGATAAGAGTGACTCGAGTTGACAGCGTCTTATCTGACGGCTGATAGCAAAAGGCCAGTAGGGAGATCCCCTCCGGCTCCCATCTTTGCTTATATTACCATTCTGTGTATACACTGATATTACATAGCTGCTGTGACCTCCAACTTTTGTACTGATTGTTCTTCCTTATTGGGTCTTGGGCTGTACTTCTTTTGATGGCCTGATGCTGCATTTAAGAAAGATCACTTCATTTAAACTGAATGGAAACATATCTGGGCAGCATGGTGGTTAGCACATGTCGCCTTAAAGCAAGAGGGTGGACATTCACCTAAACTGTTGCCCTGTTGACCCTATATCCAATTCTCATGTAGAGTATAAGTGCTTAACTAATGGGCAATCTAAATGATCTGAATTATTTTGTAACTGTAGGACCGATGATAATAGATATGACCTGGTATTTTCGTTGAATCAGACTTCTAACTAACAAACAAGCAATGACATTTATCATTTAGTAGTTGTTTGTACTGAGCTCCAACCTCTTATCACCTTTGTTTGCAAGAGACAAGATGGCTACCACAAAACCTTATGAGCAGCCTATCGTGACCAAATACCACCAATTTTTTCAGATTCAAGTTGTCCGGTTAAAACAGCACCATTGAAAAGTAAAGAATAAAAAGATTCTCTATGCTTTGTTGGTATGTTATCCCTCTCTTTCCCCACCAGTTAATATGTGTGGGTGTGTGTCTGTAAATGTTGTTAATAACGGATTATAAATGCTGTTATATGTCTGCATCAGTGGTTCAGGTTTCCCAGCTAATGCAACAACGTCAACAGTCTGGAAGCACAATTTCTTCAACCCAGTAATGCCTCCCTTTCACTCTCCCTGCTGTATCATCTTTCATGATTTTCAGAAAGCCCCTCGTATCACACCCACACACACATCACCACTCTTTTCCAGGAATACTGGAGCATAACTTCCTGGTTCCAGAGTTATTTGACTTGTCTAATGGGACTGTTAGAGGAGATAAAGAGACATGTGAGTAAAAGGACAGCTATTTTATTCAGTCCAGTCAGATTGCTGTGCTTCTCTGAAGCCATGTCCAACTTTCTGGTCCCATTCCCTGCACTTGAGTTGTCCTTCTTAATTCACCCTGACGTAGGACTGTGAGGCATACTGGACGGACATCCCAAACATGCATACCAAAAACCTGAAGCACTAACTGACAGTTTGAGGCATAGGTCGAAATCTTACATTCCACTCCTGCTCTGAAACAAGACAAAAACCAGACTGAACCATTCAGGAGGTCACAACCCCCACAGAAGGTATGGAGGTCGGCCTGTCAAGAAGCAGAGTACAGAAAGAAAGTAAAGAAAAGCAGAAATTCTTTACTAAAAGATCTCTTCCTTTAAAACGAGGCCGTCACCTGAGTTCAGTTCCGGATGACGATACGATACTTAGGCCTGTAGCTTAATTCTCATACACTACTTGCCGCAAGCTCACTCATTATTTCATAGCTGTCATGGATTCAAAGCTGTCAATCATGGAATCAGCTATTTAGATTAGGTGGTCTCTCCTATCCAATAAGTACATCAAAACTATTGCATCGCTAGTCCATCATCTAGCTGCTCACTCAGTCAGTCATCTTCCCCACCTCCACCCAGGACATTTACCTTACTGCTGCTCAGGGCAGACCCCCAGTCCATTCACACCATCAAGCATGGATTTCCGGAAGCTTCTGACTCTCTCTCCTCCAACAGAGGTTTTTGGATTTCGCAGGATGTGTCCATTATTTCACTGTCTCGTGGGACTTCCTCATCCAAACGTAACTCCTACCAGGTTGGTCACCGTGTCGTCCTCTTCCTGGTCAATATCGCAATTCGTTCATTGATGCCTAAAGCTTCTTCAAGTAAACATAATACGGCATGCATATATTATCATTATCATCTAATAGCTAATACACTTACATCATAACATGTCCTAAATCACCATATTCAATAACATCATAAACATTATATTTAAGTGATTTTATGTAGTCAAATTCAGTCAGTAGACACAGAGCCCTTCGATCTGCACACAAAACTCATACTTGGCACAGCCAAAACGCTCAATTAAAAAAAAAAAACCTTCAAGGGAGAAATATAATCCATAGAAAGGACTCTCCTCCCAGGGTGGCCGGAGTAAAATGTATGTCACGTGTACATAATAACGTCCAGGATTTACAACACGTTTAGTTCATTATACCAAGATTTTTATACTATAATGGTATAATATTTAATATCTAATAACACACAAACTATAATTCTACAACTACTCACACATATTATAAATTCTACTGCTAAGTGTGCTTTTCGGCTTGACTTCCTAACACTGTGTCTCCTGATAGAAAGTAAAGTTGACTTTACTTGAACTGACACATCAAGCTAGTCGCTAACATCTGTCTTCTCTTTGAATAACAGCAGCACAGTAGATTGATGTTCATAATGCTTGAATTGTTTATAGGAAGCAGTGCATGGAGTGACTTAGGATCCAGGTTTAGGGGAAGAACTCGGTGGGAGAATGGCATGGCTGGGCTCACGTCTTGTATGAATTCAAAAAATGACAATGGTGGTTATTAACAACTTTGGTTCCATCAACACCTCCGCCTGGAAAAGATTTAAAATGAAGATGTTCACATAAGTGGCTGGGACAAAGACATGGAAGAAGGGAGGCCCTTTCTCCATTTCTCAAAGTCTTGGGCCCAGCCCCAATGCTCTTATTGGTTGAGAAGCATGATCTGGCCCCTCCCAAGTCAACACTTAACAACATTACTACCTCACTGTGACACATGGTGTGTCTGTATGTATTTTCAGACGCAGTGAACCATGGACCAAATAATTCAAAATAATAATAACATCCAAATGTCTAATCCAATTTCAACGTTAATAAGTTAATTACCGTGCTGGTAACTAGAAAATACTGTACATAGTTAGAACGCATTCAAAAGTGGGGTTAGCCATGCCTCCTGCTAAAGCTACGTGTCCTGTGTGATCCGTACCAGGATGTTCTCACACTGACGATTCTCCATGGATAACTACATTACTGCATGGAATGCATGCCCATAAGGGACACCACGCAGCACATTAATACTGAAACTCTACTAGCATGTATTGCACTGGCTGAGCCTCCCAAGCAGCGGCTCTGTGCAGATTCAAAACTCAACTTTGTCCCAGGACACTAACACTAAGTCTTTCTCGCTCAACCACACACACGCATACTGACTACAAATGAAGCTCTATCGCAAGTTCAGACTCAAAGACCATAGTCTTCTCTGCCTTCCTGAGCCTGTAGTTTATTTCTTATACATGTGCCAAACACTCCTCATGCATGCTCACTCGTATTTTTCTTAGGAGTGTTTTAGAGCTGTCATTCAGGACATCAGCTGTTAAGATCAGCTGGTACTTTCTATCTAGTAAGCACAACGACCCAATTACCTTATTAGTCTATCATGTAGCTGCTGTCTCTTTAAATAGGATTCTGTCTCTTGCTTCGGTAAGTTCATGCTGCTGTTACTCATCCCTCCACCTCCCCATCTCTGCCCAATCTTCATCAGCATCAACTCATCGTTCTAGCAGCCTCATCAGCCAACATGCCCATCAGGTCCGGACTCCACGGGGGTTTATCCTGCTGCTGCTAAAGGCTGATATCCATTGATTATAAATCTTACTTTAGCCTGAGCGCAGAAGAATCAGAGGACTTTATCCTCACATATAATTTATTTACTAATTAACAATTATATTTTCTTATCTGACTTCTCTCTCCTGATTGAACTGCCCCATTGAACTGTGTGCATCAATGTTGATGCATCCAAGTAGAATACTCCTGGACTTTACTGCAAGCAGATGTTGAAAAATCCCTTTCCTTAGTGGACACACGATTCTAAAGGGAAGCAGTTGTTATTGACTTGCAACTTTTACTTAAGGGGGGGAGCCCATCAGCAGTCAATGCAACGTGCCGTTGTATAAGGGGTCATATTTGTCATTTACCCTTGTGTTTTCCTGAAAAAGTTAGTTTTTCAGTAAAGTTAGTCTTTTAAAACTTAACTTTTGACTTCACATAAGAGTTAGCTAGGCTGAGGCAAATAAGCTGCTCGGTTAGGTTTAAGAAAAGTTAGTCTTTTATGTTAAAATAACTACAGAAGTTCCGTAATTGATGACTGTTTACAGGACAAAAACATCAGGTTCGGAGAGCTGTCTCCCGAGACGTTGCTGTCTGTTAGACCCCTACAGCATGGCCTCAGCTGTTTTTTTTACTTCCTCATTCATGACTACACAAATTACATAACAATTTTATATAACATCTACAAATAAAAATGATCTATTTTTATGAATTTGTCAATAAAATGTGTTTTAAAAAAAAATTGCTTCCATTACAAGAGGTCCCTGAGCAAGCCGTCATGAATGAACACATCAAAGAATATATTAACAGAACTGAATGAATCCTTGAATGAGTTAAAAAACACCAGACCCTTTGACCTGTCTCTCCTGTAGCCCCTTTACCTCCCAAACAGCCGCGTGGGCGGCATTTCATCTTCTTCTCCATGTCCCGGCCTGTTCCCGCTCACTTCCTGCCCACTCGCTCTCCTTTCAGCCTCTCGCTGATCATTAACCGTCCTACTTGTCGCACGCCCACGCCGCTCGTCCTCAACTCGTACTGCGGCGGGGCGGCGGTGTGTTTGCTGTCAAGCTCCTTCACAGGGGCTCTGGAGGGGAAAAATGGATGAGGAGTTCATTGAAGGCAGTCATAATGAGGGTAAGGGGGAGGGGGGGGGGGTAAGAAGGTGTGCAAACTTTGAAAAAGGAGACTACATGAGCAAATAGTTGACTCAGGCATAGAGGGATAAGAATGCAATTATTTTATCCCAAAGGAAATTGCTTTGGTTTCTTCAAAGTGCAAAATTTGAAGAATCCAAATATTGTAAGATTACATCCATATGCAAAGAATAGAAGCAAAGCCAAAAAAGCAACTGTTGCTGGCTCACACTTTAAACCGAAATTCCTGAATGCTGTAAAGATTTTACTCTAAAAAGGTTCTAAATAAGGTCCTTTTTTCAAAGTATTCACACTGGAACAATCGAAAGACCAACAGAGGAAATAATCCAAAGGAGTGTTAAATACAAGGATTTTGGCCCAATCACGTGCACAGTTCAGCAAGTCATTGTTCCATGCACTTACAGAAAGAACAGGTTGTGAGGTTGTCATGGCTACCGCGGCTTCCTGTCCTGCTGGACCAGCAGGGTTTGTCCGACCAGAAGGCCTCCTGTCTTCTTTAACTTTGTTTCTGTAACAGATCAGCTCATTCATTCAATTTCCAAACACAGACAAGTGCACTCCCTCATGCACATGCTGCCATCAGGAATCCATGGCCTCCCCAATCCAATTGGCGGAAAAGAGACCCTGTGATCAGAATCGGTCAATAGGAAACCTTTGATCCATTGGAAGTTTGGCCTGCATCATGCAAGTCAGATATGTGAAGAAGAGATACAGTCCGATCAATAATCTTTATGGTGACTTTTGGTGTTGGTGAACCGGGCTGAGAGTTGAGGGAAGAACGAGAGACAAACTTATCCCAAATCAAATGGCAGCCGAAGCTGCTTTCACTCTCCTTTCACGAGCTTCATGTTGTATTTTCACAGAGAGGTCAGGGGAAATCCTGCCATGAAGAATTAATTAATTAATTAAGCCTCAGCTGAGCTCCAAGTGAGGAATCAGACGTTAAACCTGCGTTGAATGAGGATATTTCCACTTCATAAGTATTTTTGTAGTTTTTCCTTTGGTTACTAACATAACTAACAGGCAAATCATTTTTATTTCCTCTTACCAGTCAAAATACATGTCAGAATTTTGTTGATACAATATCAAAAGTATAGACGACAATTATCAGAACCATACAAACGGTGTACAAGGAGACCCAAACACAAGAAGGAAAGAAAGTGTGCAGATATCATTGGTGGCCCCAATAAAATCTCCTGTGGCCTGCTCATGGGCACCAACCCAGTGTTTAGTAACGTCAGTGTAATAAACCTCATTGGGAAGAGAATGCGAAGATGACATGTACACATCTTCATCAATATTTCTTCTTATCCGTTCATGAAACGTTGCTAACAATTACATCCTCAATCAGTAAAATGCCATGGTAATTCACAGGGAGCCGTAGAATCCCAATGAATGTCACGTGTTGGAGCTGTATCACAAGGGTCTAATCCGCGCAGACGATTGTAGGGCCGCAGGAGAAGGGGAGATGTTTGGTGGCCTGCAGCAGTTGCATGAATTTACAGGAGTTCCTACTATTATAAAACTTGTTTCTGCAGAAGGGAGGTCTGGAAGCAGCAGGCCGGCCGGCTCACACAGCTCCTCTTCTGTTCTCTTTCCCTCTCGGCTCTGACAGATCCGCGTTTATATCAGATTGATGGGCCCGTTTGATTGAAGTCCCTTTGTCGCGCTAATGTCACGGCGAGTGATGGATGGGGCGCGTGCGTCGGCGCAAACGCGCTCACGCACGGAAGAACTATACACTCCAGAACCGAGAAGTCCCCCCCCCTCCCGTCCCTTACATACACATTGGTCTCGCACCCTCCACCCCCCGTTTTCTGTGACCGACTGGAAAACTCTTGTCCTACGGTCACCACAGGCGACGTGACGACAAGCCACGTGACCCGTGGCGGAGGTAAGAAAAGAACACAGGAAAGAGAAGGGAGGACAGCGGAGACCTGAGTTTAGCATCAGCACGGAGTATAAGCGGCGCATAGGTGAAAGAGGTGACTCGGCTCTTTCCCGTATTCTCGCGGTGCTTTGCTGCCGTCCACGACGGAGACGCGCGGGTTAAGATTGAGCCATTGACAGCGCGGAGGCCTCGCACACGCGCGCACCACGGCGGAGCGCGTATTTGCTTGTTTCCAGTTTCTTTACCTCACGTTGGAAATTTTTGTTCACTCTTTTTGCTTATTTTTACATTGATGTTCATCTTTTACTGTGGATTTTTTGTGTACCATTTTTTTTCTATTGCTTTTGGATGTTTTATCGAACTCACGTCTTGTAATTCCACCTAGAGCTCCTTTTCTGCTGATCATTTTAAATCTGACCGTCTGCATGGACAACATGAACTCGTTTGTGGAGTACTCCATTTGTAACCTGCCGGGGACGGGCGCTTATGCTGCGCCCAAATCCGGTTACAACCACTATCATCACCATCTGCATCACCATCCTCTGGATCAGCCCCAGGGGTTCCCGGTGACCTCCGGCTCCTTCCACGCGGGGCCCACCGGCTCTCCGGCTCCCGTTAAAGGGGTGAGAGGGGACAGCAGCGCCGTGGGAGCGACTTACACAGGGGACGCACGACTGTATGGGGGCTCTGGAGAGCTTGGGACCGCAAGAGTGACCCAGCATCATCAGCAACATCATCATCATCATCATCATCATCATCCTGAACAACCACAGCATCAGCAAACACACAATGGCTACCACCATCAACTCCATCCAACCCAAAGTTTACAAAGCGGAACAATGTCTTCTTATAACACCGAGAGTAGCGGAAGCACCGGGGCATATGCGGGTCAGGCCTGCGCAACTAACCCGGATTATTCAAACGCAGCAGGCCCCCCCAACACCGTTCACTCGCAGTATTTCATGGAGGAGCCCGTCGCCTCGACCTACTATCATCAATCAACGTTTCCGAGCTCGGCCCCCACCGTCGGCCCGAGCTACGGGGCCTTAGCCGGGGCCTTCTGCGGGCCGCAGGGCGCTCTTGCCGGCCCACAGTACCCGCAGCAGCTCGGGGGGGGTCTGGACTCAGCGGGCTACATGGGGATTCCACACGGGGGAGGTTATGGGGAGCTGCCAGTCTCCCACGACCGAGGGAAGGGAGACGAGGAGGGCCAGCAGGCTGGGCAAGGGCAGACCTTCGACTGGATGAAGGTGAAGAGGAACCCCCCTAAAACAGGTTTGCATGGTTTTTTTTTCTTCTTCCTGGAGCTGGTCGGTGAGTTGAAGCATGACAGAGGGCCTGTGCCTGTAGTCAGTCAGATGGTGAGATTACGGAGTCTGTGTTAAAGACGAGGGGCATTGGCCTCCGCTGCATTTATCATTGTAGCTGCCAAAATATCCACAGGAAGCTTTGAGGAAAAAACGTTTTTTAGGAAAAAAGAAATGCTAAATAATAGTAACACATCAAATGTTTTGAATTGCAAAATTGTAAAAGCACGGCGCAGAGGTTTGCTGAACAGTAAAGAAGATGAATAGTTGCATACAATGTATATATATTATTTTTAACAGGCCTTCGTTTTTAGATTGCAGGCTCTTCTAATGTAAATGTTACCTACAGTCTGTTCTTCTCTTTTCACTGACGTCTCACTTCATTTCAATGTAGACCAAAGGGATATTAGGAAAAAAGAAGAAGAGAATCGATGCATTTATTCACGCATGTGTTCTTTATTATTTGGCCAACATCAAAATACAGTGTATTAAAAAAATCTTTATTCCACAGATCTTTCACCGATAATACATGTCGGCATACTTCAATTCTGACAAACGGTTTTATAATAAACACACATTTGCTCCACAATAAATAAATACAATTCATTATTATGACGAATTACGCATTTTCGCTGATTCATTCTGAAGTTAAAAAAAACTAAGATTAATCTCACTAATAATGTAAACGTGAAATGGCCTATATGGTTTGTTTCTTACATATATTGCATGTGATATTTCTTGATAAAACGTGCCATATGTCATCGTGACGTCAACTGGACTACTGGTTGTTATTCAATTCAAACAGAACGCTGTTGGTGTGTTTTCACGACTTAGTCGTCCGATGGGGGTTCCTTGCCCCCCCCCCCTCCCCCCTCTCTCTTCTAATGGACATAACAGACAGTTACTTCACCCTAGGAAGTATGTCCAGCTCTGTTATCTTTAGCCCCCCCCCCCCCCCCCCCACCTTCCTGCATTACACCCCACCTCACCATCCCTCCACCCGTCTGCATGATCAGGGCCTCTGAAAGTTTTATATAGTCTGGTAATTAAACTCAATAGATATCAATAATGAAAGTAACACACAGCATATAGCAAGAAGAGCGGTGTACTTCTGATTTACATTAAACCTTGAAAGGTATGCCGGGTAAAATAAAACACAAAGACTATTTTTGATTTAAACGGGATGTTCGATTCAACATTAAACATATATTAATCATATCAATGAAATAAGGGCCTATCACAGATTCCTAATAGCCTCTATCCTCCCCCCCACGCAGCCAAAGTGTCGGACTTCGGCCTCGCGGGCGGCCATGGCAACGCCATGCGAACCAACTTCAGCACCCGGCAGCTCACGGAGCTGGAGAAGGAGTTCCACTTCAGCAAGTACCTGACGCGGGCGCGGCGCGTGGAGATCGCGGCCACGCTCGAGCTCAACGAGACGCAGGTGAAGATCTGGTTCCAGAACCGACGCATGAAGCAGAAGAAGCGCGAGCGGGAGGGCACCACCGCAACCGGGCTCCCCGATGGAGGCTTCCACAAGGACCCGGAGGACACCGATCCCTCCTCCGCGTCCACGTCTCCGGGCGCGTCCCCGAGCTCGGAGTAGTCCAAGCGAGCGATGTGACAGCTTTTGCAGAATCCATGGTGTTGCAATGTGGGACAAGGTCTGTGTTTGGGTCGTCAGCCCCTTCTTGTGAACCGGTTACTGACTTCCCACACGCCGCACAATTCCTTAGATCCCTATCCAGGACCTGGAGAAGGTCTGGATGAGTTGTATGTTACTAGTGCTGTATTCTTACCTAAAGAGCTGCAATAATGTAACAGAAGGCACGTGCACCAGGCGACCAACATGAGCTCACACATGTGGTATTATAGATGATAACGACTGGTGATGCAAAATGGAGGAAAGTCCTCCACTTACATATAGCTCCCAACACTTATCCGAGGACCTTGTCCGGTGGAATTCTGCAGCTTCTTCCAAACCAAAACAAAACCACAAACGGGATCACGTCGTTCATGCTTTGGCACTGGGAAACCAACAAGTTGCAGTGGTTCCCAACTTGGGGTTTGGGACCGCGCCATGGGATCCGAGGAGAAGTCTGCAGGGTTGGGAGTGATAATTAAAGCTACATATTATGAAAGGTGTAGTTCTCTGAATAATAGTCTGGTTATAATCAGAAAGCCATGGGCTCTTTGGAGTTGGAGGAATGTGTTCCGCCAGTAGCTGTATAGTCTGAGTGGTCCTCTCCCACGGATGAAGAGGCTGTCATGGGGGTGAAACGTGTGCTGAACATAATGCTGGACTGAAACCTTTTGAGAGGTGACGTTTAGACACTCACATTAACAACACGTCTGGTGTGCAGGATGATGATGATGATGATGGGCTGCATTTTGCCCCCTTCATATAATGTCTCATTCTCACTGCTTAATGTGTTGTTTAAGGTATCGCATATGTTGTTGGTGCTCTTTTTTACGTTTTAACGTTTGGTTTGTTTCAATATTCCTTTTGTAAAAAAAACAACATTTACATCATTATGGTATAATAAAACCCCTCTTTAAGCCTTGGTAATTGATGTCAATGGGGAGAAACTCAGGGATACACAGTTGTACTGACATAACAATTGTACATAAAAACCTGTTAACTGATGGTGTAAAATGTGTCAGGCTTTGGTCCATCTTTACCCATATACCAGTGTGAGTTCAGCCTAAATAAAAAAGCCTCATGATCAAGAAAACAGGGAGCCTCTGACGGCAAAACACACCTATGTCTTATGTCCTTGAAGCTACTTTCGTTTTACTTCAAAAACCTTTGAAAATGTGTGTTTTAACTGCGTCAATCTGGAATATTCTTTTAGTCTCTATGATTGGTGAGTTAAAGTATTGTGTTAGTTAGACTCAGTGGCTAATGTGAGAAGTGTGTGTGTGTGCATGCAGGTGTGTGTCAGTGTGTGTGGTTGGGGGGCTGATGAAAGAAAACTACTGAAAAGCAATGCTGAGGGGGGGGGGGGTAATGTTTTACTGCCATTGAAAATAATTTATTAGATGCATTTTATGTTATTGATGATTATGGGAAGAAAAGGGTATGTATGTGAATAGGATGTTGGTATCTCTTCTGACAAATGACTTCACCAGAGAAGTTCTCCTCTCAAATGAAACTTAGTAGAGATCCCAGGAATGAACGTCGTTGTGTAGGTAGCGTTGTCGGGTTTATGCCTGGCCTCCACTCTGGACTCACAGTGGCCTCAAACTGGAGCTTGTTTTATACTTGTTACTTGTTTTGAACTGAGAGCAGACGGACTGAGTTTTATCAGTTCTGCTGCTTTAGAGACCCAATCATGTTCCTGTTTGTCTTATAAACTACCTCAATTAAAGACTCTCCTGTCAATGCGCTGTATTTGCACTTGTAACGATGTCTTCATTGCACTCACATAATCTCTTCTTGTGGGATATCCTTTCATATTAGTATCTCAGATTGCATGGAATTGAAAGCAGTCCTCCTACGAAGACTGAGCCAGAGGCTGTGATGCAAAGTAATGCAACGTATTCTTACATGATGGTTAGTTTAATCTCTATTGCAAAATGACTCCTCTTATGTCGTCTGTTTTACCCGACAACAGCTGAGCCGCACGTGTCGACATTCAGCTCCGGCCTTTTCAAACTACACCTCTGTCCTTCAAAGATGCAACTCACCAAAGGTGAACCTCTCCACATAGAACGTGTAGGATACTAAATAACAATAACGATGCGAGCTATTTTCAGAAAACGCACAAAAAATACAATTTGCACTGTCTTTCAAAATACACTTTTTCAGACCATTAACATTTTACAGTAAAATGGTCTAGCAGGTTGATTGGTGAGTCACGGCTTAACCCGCCAGTCCCCGTATCCCAGAAGGTCACATGGATAACCGGCATCATCATGAAGGACAACTCCCACCCTTTGCACAGTGTTTGAGCGTCTTCCTTCTAGACAGAGGTGTAGTGTCACCATGTGGAACAAAGCGCTATATGTGCTCATATTTAGACAATTATGATTTTCATAGTGACGCATGTAAGATAAGACCAGCCTTGTTGAAGCAACTAAACTACTTAGTTATGGAAAATTGTGCTTTGTGTTTGATAAAACCACAAAACTGAAGTATGTACGGAAGCTGCCTTTGGTTTTAGTTTTCCACAGCACACAAATATTGTTCTCGTTTACACAAATGGAAACTACAACCTTGTGTGGTTAAAGAGAGAAAGAGCAGATGAAAGAAAGCCACATCCAGACCACTTCATGCATTTCAATAAGCATTCAGCTCTCTCACATCCACATGGCAGCATGCCCTCTGGTTGACCCCCCCCCCCCCCCACAAACACCCACACACACATGCAGGGCCTACAGTGAGGAATGCAGTGGGGTTTTCCAGTGGCTCGGTGACCTGTCAACCTTTGGAGAGCCTCTGGGATATCTAAACATGTAAACACACTCCTCCTCCTCATCTTCATCTCCCTCTACCCTCTGCCCAAATGAAGCCTGTCCTGGAGCCTGGGTGGTATGCTCAGTCATCACCTGATCACACACACCCCATGCAAACCTCCTTCAGATCCTCCTTTCCCAGTCACACCTCATCCCCTTGCAGTGCATTACAGCAGCTGCTCTCAGAGGTGCTGCCCAAAGGCTTCTTGAAACCTGCCTCATCTTCGACTGCAGTGAAAAGTTTTCTGCGTTCGCTTTTTTTCCCATTCATCAAATTCCTGCTGTGATTTATCTGAGTCATTTACATGTAGAACGAAAAATGCAAAAAAATAATACAAAAATAATACAATAAATGTATAATCAGATTAAGTAACATAACATGTCACTTAGCTGCATTATAAACCATGCGTTACATTTTGCCTGGGGAGCAATCAAGGGTCAGGTGTCTGGCTCAGGGACACTTCAACATGGCACATGGAGCAGCCAGGATTTGAACCACACACCCTGTGGTTCCCAACACATCACACTACTCCATGCGCCAAAGTATCCATTACTTAAGAAAGTCAATCATATGATTGTTTTGCACACTGACACGCTTTCCCACCTTCCTTTTTGTTCATGATCACATAGAAATAGATCTCCATATAACTAGCTACTCACTCATTTGGTAAAATGACGTTTTGCTGATGAGCCATTGAACCGGTAAGTTGGAATCGGTGAACATCTTGCCAAATTTACCGAACTATGAGAGATGTTTTATCTCATCCTTTTGACTTTGTTTCATCATTTGGACGTTACAACCACTTCATTTTTCTTTTGTGTGCGGAAAAGGGCTTCCAAAATCCTGGGGATGCACAACTCTCGAAAACAGATGAAATCCAGCCGAGCCAAAGACGGGACACCAGGGTGACTGTCTCCGTCCCCTTATCGTCAAGAGTTGAAGGTAAAGTTTGTAGTTTAAGGTATTCGGACAAAAATAAGCTTGTGAATAGAATTTTTGGAACAAATGTAGTATACACTATATAATACCTTGACATCCTTACATCATTTCTACATTTTTATTGTCATTAAGCACTCCTCGAGTGTCTTTCGTAGTAATGGACTAGCCGTGCAATGCCATGAAATCTGTCAACTTCAATTATTGCAATATGTTGAATTGTAAAAACTGAAATACTTCATCCTCCTCTTCTTCACTTCTTCGTGTGTCTTTCGTAGTAATGTTCCAGCTGCGCAATGCTATGAAATGTGTCCGCTTCGATTATTGCAAAAAGATTTTGCAATAAAGCTGAAATACCTCGTCCTCCTCTCCTTCACTGCTGGCTTTTGTCACCACTGGATGGACAGGAATGTCATGCCTGATAACCTCCTGCTCCCTGCTCCCCCTCTGACCTCAGCACTCCAGCGTGTTGACAAAAAACAACAACAAAGGACGGAGAAAAAAAAGTCCCTCTCTGTTACAAACGGTGAGCTGTTAGACTAAAGATATGAGCGTCAACTCTCACAATGAAAGACTTCACTTTGGAGAAAGTTCCATGGAGGCTGCAGGGGGCGGAGGTCTAACGATATATAATTCTTTTAGAATTACTCATGAACTTGATTTGACTGCTGTTACGGTGCATAAGTCCCCCGTAGAAAATGTAGAGAAGCTTAAATTCTGGTTTATTTTCACTAAAATATAACTTTACTATTACTGTATTTATATTTCGGTTTCTAGTATAAAAAAAGGAGATAATCTTCTTTTACATATATGGTCCCGGACCCCAAACCGCAGGTTAAGAGTCTTTGGGGTCTTGAGAAGATTCCAGCAGTTCCTCACAGCGCTTTCATGGGTCCCGTCTCCAAAAGAGTCTTCAGGTCAGGAATGCTTTGGCCGTGAGGAGGTCCATCAGGTGGGCCTCTGAGGCTCCTGGGCAGATGTGTTTGATGCAGAGCAGCAGGCCCTGGGTCAGCAGCTCAGCAGGATGCAGAGCACCTCTGTGGGCAGAGCTGCTGAACTCTGCATGACCCCGACAGAAGAAAAAAAAACACATCACACACACTCAGCTGGACAGAAGAGAAAGCAAACCAGAGTCAGATCAGGTCAAACTAAGCAAAGATAGGAGGGCACGCTAGCAGTGTATTTAATCTAATGTAGCAGAATCTACAGTGAGAACTGGCAGTGCAGTCACTGAAAAACGATTAAATCAACTTAAAAGAGAAAATTCAACAACATATTTAGCAGACTAGCTTGGTTTAAAGAGAAGATACGTAGTCTGATTTCGGGTCATCTGGATGTCTGAAGGCCTAGTAGTCGAGATGCAGAGCCTCTGCATTATGGAGACCCTTTACTGCCATGTTGCTGTGTGTGTGTGTTTATGGCAAACAGGCCTGAATTGTATACCCTATGACCCTGTGTCCTCAGCATACACACACCCACGCACACACACACACACACACACAGAGGGTGCTGAGAGATTGCAGCACAATAGCTTGTTTATCCAAAGCTAACACAGCAAACTCTGGTGAGTGTGTGTGCGTGCATGTGTGTGTTGGTGTGTGTGTTTGTATATATCGAGACAGAGAGAGAGAGACAGGGCAAACCGGAACAGCTAATGTGGATGAGCTATCCTCAACGCTTGGGCGAAAGCAAGGGCACATCCATCAAACGGTGACAACAAGCCAACACACACACACACACACACGCGCGCATACACCAACATTCACTGACACAAAACCACAAAATGACTATGCCAATATGTAATGAGCGATCATGTCTGAAAATGAAATCAATGAGTGATTGGGTAATAAGTCGTACCTAAGTCCAACTGCTGTTGACCAAGAACCTGAGCAGGCAGAACCAAGGCCACACACACAGGGAGAGCACTACTGTTTGCTTGAAGCCAAGGTGGGATTTAGAAAAAGCCAACAGCTTTACCCTCACCAACTGTGAAGGACTTTGTGAAACTTTGAGAATGTCTAGTCGCTGCTGTGCCGATAGTAACAGACCCGTACGTTTGATCTCCATGATTCCACGTCAAATTATAAGTGAAGCCAACGCAGCAACACATCAAACTGTTAAACCTACTTATGATCTCTGTGAAATCTATGCAAAAAAGACTATTAGAGACAGACTCTGCTTGCCTCTTGACCTGTTCCCTCAGTAAACATGAGTTTATGCTCTCAATTTCTAGCTCCAAGACAGCATGATGTTTATGTAGTAATTATGGTCAAATAGACCATTAAGGAGAGTATTCTTCAGGGCAGGTCTACCTTGTGGTTGACAGGTCTCCAGGGCAATTATGCAACACAGAAGAGGTCTGGATGTTGGAACATGTCACCCGTCATTAGCTTAAAATTAAAGTGAATGTTTTACCTACCATAAGAACGAACCTCCTTGTCATTGATTAATCTGGGATTGTATGAATTGTCCAAAACAGATGTTATCCGGTTGTAGATCAACGTAAAACATTGATCCAAATTAATTAATTTTATAGGATACGTACAAATTACAGTGTATTATTTGAGGGAGGCATAGTGTGGGAGCCCGGTCTTCCGAGAGGAGCCTGGGGCTTCAGGTGGGAATAAGAGTTCAGCCGAGACCCCAGGATTGCAGTGAAGTCAAACAGAAATTTTATTTATTATAACCTGAGGGGAAGAGGGGAGGGGGCATAAGCAAACTCAAAACGCCGGGTTCACCGGGATCGCCGGAGGCATCGGTCAGCTCAGCTGGACTCGTCCTGGAGTGAGAAGGGCAGAGGGATTAGTGTCGTCTCACCCTCCCTTTTACAGGCTCTTGATTGAGGTTCTGATTCAGAACACCTGGGAGGTGCACTTAGGGCCACCTGCTATAGTACCGCCCATCCACTACCACGCCTCTTGGTGGCCGTTGCCTAGCTACCCCAAGCCATGTGGGGCGCTGCTCGCCAGCTGGGCCATCACATACCTCCCCCCTCCGCTCCGAACTACGGAGGGGAGCGGCAGTCCACAGGCAGTCGTCCCTTCTTGACAGGGCATCGGCATTCCCATGTAGCCTTCCCGCTCTGTGCTCCACTGTGAACTTAAAGTCCTGTAGGTGCAAAAACCAACGGGTTATTCTGGCATTCTTGTCTTTGTTGAAGGCCATCCACTTTAGGGGGGCGTGGTCTGTGACCAATGTGAACTCTCGCCCTAGTAAGTGGTACCTTAGTTTACCTATCGCCCATTTAACTGCTAGGCACTCCTTTTCAATAGTTGCATAATTCTTCTCATGGGGAAGTAGTTTGCGGCTAACAAAGGTGATGGGGTATTCACTTCCATCATGTACTTGGGACAGGACTGCCCCTAGGCCTACCTCTGATGCATCGGTCTGTAGTACGTACCTCTTGCCAAAGTCAGGGGTGTGTAGTACAGTTTCCCCACAGAGGGCTGTCTTCAAGGCATTGAAGGCCAACTGGGCCTGTTCCGTCCACTTTACCCCGTTGGGTGCGTTTTTGCCTGTCAGTTCATGCAAGGGGGCGGCTACCGAAGCAAAGTTAGGGATGAACTGTCTGTAATACCCAACTAGCCCTAGAAATGTTCTCACCTGTCGTTTTGTCTGGGGTTGGGGCCAGGTTGTTATGGCCTCCACCTTCTTTACTTGGGGCTTCACATTTCCTCGGCCGACAGTGTACCCAAGGTAATTCGCCTCCTCAAAGGCGAGGGAGCACTTTGCAGGGTTGGCTGTCAGTCCCGCCTCTCGCAAGGCCTGGAGGACTGCGGCTAGGTGCTGTAGATGCTTCTCCCATGACGTGCTATGGATGACGATGTCGTCGAGGTATGCCGCGGCGTATTCCTGATGGGGCCGCGGTATCTTATCCATTAGCCTCTGAAACGTTGCCGGAGCTCCATGAAGGCCAAATGGGAGCACTTTATAGTGGAAGGCGCCGTCTGGTGTTGAGAAGGCAGTCTTCTCCATGGCCTGGGGGGTGAGCGGTACCTGCCAGTACCCTTTCGTTAAGTCTAGCGTGGAGATGAACCGGGCCGGTCCTAGTCTCTCGACCAGCTCATCTACCCGGGGCATAGGGTAGGTGTCAAACAAAGAAATTTCATTTAATTTTCTGTAGTCATTGCAGAACCTAATGCTTCCGTCCGGCTTTCCAACCAGGACTATAGGACTGGACCAGGCACTGTGTGACTCCTCCACCACCCCAAGGTCAAGCATTTTCCTCACCTCGTCCCTGATGGCCTCCCGTCTGGCCTCGGGGATTCTGTATGGTCGTAGTCTTACGGTCTTTCCCGGCTCTGTTCTGATGTCGTGGGAGATGGCTGTTGTTCGACCTGGGATCTCAGAGAAGACATCTGCGTTCCGGCCAACCAGTTCTCGGAGGTCTTGACCTTGTCTGGATGACAGCTGATCGCCCATTTTCACCGGCGGGAGAACCTGGGGAATCAGGTCAGCTGCCAGGACATTAGTGGGGACCGGAAGGGGCTGATGCCATGGCTTTAGCAAGTTCACATGGTACAATTGTTGGGTTTTCCTACGGCCTGTCTGACGTACCTGGTAGTTTACGGGTCCCACCTGTTCCATTATCTCGTAAGGCCCTTGCCACTTGGCCAAAAACTTGCAATCATTCGTTGGGAGTAAAACCATTACCTTGTCTCCTGGTTTAAACTCTCTCACCTGGGCTCCCCTGTTGTATACCTGGGCCTGCTGTGCTTGGGCTTGCCGCATGTGCTCCCGAACCAGGGGCCAGACTTGGGTCATTCGGTGGTGCATCTGTTCCACATGCTCCACAATACTGCGCTGGGTGGACGGCTGCTGCTCCCAGGCCTCCTTGGCCACATCCAGCAATCCCCGGGGTCTCCGACCGTACAGAAGCTCAAACGGTGAAAATCCTGTTGAACCCTGGGGTACTTCTCGGATAGCAAACAGAATATAAGGCAGCAGTTGGTCCCAGTTTTTACCATCTACGTCGACTACCTTGCGCAGCATGTGCTTTAGGGTTTTGTTGAATCGTTCTACCAGGCCATCAGTCTGTGGGTGGTAGACAGAGGTTCTGATTTTTCTCACCTTAAGTCTTTGGCACAGACAGCTCATCACCTTGGACATAAAGCAGGAGCCTTGGTCAGTCAGGATTCCCTCCGGCAGGCCTACTCTACTGAAGAGTAGGAACATCTCCCGGGCAACCACCTTCCCTGTAGCGGACCGTAGAGGAATTGCCTCCGGGTACCGGGTCGCGTAATCCAGCATAACCAAGATATAGCGGTGGCCACGGCCGGACTTTGGTAGGGGCCCCACTATGTCCATGCCAATCCTACTGAAGGGGGTTTCAATAATGGGGAGGGGTATCAGGGGATTTCGGTATTCTACCTTTGGGGAGTTGAGTTGGCACTCAGCGCAATGTCGGCAGTATTCCTCGACGGCCCTCTTGATCCCCGGCCAGTAGAAACGGCTGAGAACCCGTTCATAAGTCTTCTCTCTTCCCAGGTGGGCTCCTAGTAAGTGGGAGTGGGCTAGATACAACACTTTTGACACATATTCTTTGGGGACAATCAACTGTTCAAATATATCCGCGTTCTTCTTAGTTACTCGGTATAACAGTTTGTCCCGGATCATAAAATGTGGAAATGGTACTTGACTCACCCCATCCTGTTTTTGACCCTCGATCACTTTGACGTCTCTCCAGGCTTGGGTCAGGTTGGGGTCCCGCAGCTGTGCTGAGCCGAATTGTCCTGGCCGGTGACCTTCCATTTCAGCTTCCGGAAAGTGCGAGAACACCTTGTCTGATTGCACGTCTTCCAGGGGCTCAACCTCCGCTGCCCGTTCCGGGTCTGTTGCTGTGGTGTGGGTGCAGACCACCTCACCTCCGTCGTCATCACTAGTGGCTGCTGGACTCCCATCAGGGGACACTACAGCCCAAGCTGGGCGAGTCGCGACAGTTTCTCTCTTTCCAGGTCGCTTCCTGGTTCGCCGTCTGGGGACCCTTGTCTCTGCTGGCCAGTAGCGGGGGAACAGTGGGCTGTCCCGACCGAAAAGCACTGGAACTGGCAGGCGTTCGACGACCCCAACCAGTAGAGAGAATCGTCCTTTAGGAGTGACCACTTGGATTTTGGCCGTTGGATACTTCCGTGTGTCCCCGTGGATGCAGGACACCGCCATCTCTCCCCCCCCCCGTGGCACGGGCAAATTCCGGTCGGACCAGGGAGACCATACTTCCGGAGTCTAAAAGTGCCTCTGTGTCCTTCCCAGCAATCTTCACTGGGAACTTTGGGGCGGGGGCTCCCTCATGTGCCCAGCAGGTAGTGAGGTGGTGGCAGGAGAGGCCTTTGTGATCGGTGGACCCGGCTGTCGGCATTGGCTCATCCCGATCTGGACACCCTCTGGCTAGATGTCCCTCTCGGCCACAAGAGAAACATCGCGGGATTGGAGGAAGCCACTGGGTTTGTTTTACAGCCGGCCCAGTCCCTCCAAACGTCGGTCGGGGTGACGGGGAACTGACAGCTTTGCCTATCATCTCTCTCTCTGCTTTGTTTTTAGGATTGGTTAGCTTGTTATTTTCTGATCGCATCAGACCAGCCATTACTCTGTGATTTTCCAATAAGGCCACTAATGTGTCCACCCCAAGGGGCCCCTGCTGGGCGACGTACCTCTTTGCGTCATTTGGTAGGCCTCGTATACACCGGTCAATTGCCACTCTCTCCACTATGGGTGGCCCCTCTGCTTCTTCCAGCCAGCTCCTGGTGTGACGGACTAGCCCCATCACTTGTGCCCGGACAGGGAGGGTAGGGTCGTAACTCCAGTCATGTACTCGCTGTGCTTTAGCGGGGAGGCTAAGTCCGTATTGAGCTAGGATGGCCGTTTTTACCTTATCATAATTTTCAGCCTCTGCCGCTGAAAGGTCCCGGCAGGCTTTCTGAGCTTCGCCGGTCAGGAAAGGCATGAGGTTGTTCGCCCATTCGGTTCTTGGCCATTTCTCCCTTGTTGCTGCCCTTTCAAACAATGCAATGTAGGTCTCGACATCATCATCTGGCGTGAGTTTCGTCAGCACCTCTTTTGGCTTCCGCTCTTTCGGTCTCCCTGTTGCTCTACACAGCTCTACTACCGCTGTCTGTAGATTGGCTTGCGAGGTCAGCATTGCATTCAAAATTTCTTCCATCTCTGACCTTTTGTTGCCACTCCACGGTGCATCCACTGGTAGCGATGAATCAGATTGCCCGCATTCTCCCCCATATGTGGGAGCCCGGTCTTCCGAGAGGAGCCTGGGGCTTCAGGTGGGAATAAGAGTTCAGCCGAGACCCCAGGATTGCAGTGAAGTCAAACAGAAATTTTATTTATTATAACCTGAGGGGAAGAGGGGAGGGGGCATAAGCAAACTCAAAACGCCGGGTTCACCGGGATCGCCGGAGGCATCGGTCAGCTCAGCTGGACTCGTCCTGGAGTGAGAAGGGCAGAGGGATTAGTGTCGTCTCACCCTCCCTTTTACAGGCTCTTGATTGAGGTTCTGATTCAGAACACCTGGGAGGTGCACTTAGGGCCACCTGCTATAGTACCGCCCATCCACTACCACGCCTCTTGGTGGCCGTTGCCTAGCTACCCCAAGCCATGTGGGGCGCTGCTCGCCAGCTGGGCCATCACAATAGCTACAAACAGTGTAATCTGTAATCTGTTTATTTGTACCATGATATTATGAAGAGGGAGTAACATTGTATGTGTTTCACCCACTTTTTATCACTCCTGAACTACACAACAAACCTCATATTACCTCATCTCAAAATCCCTGCACTCTTCTGCATATAAACTTTGCAACGTTGTTGCAAAATGCTAATTATAAATCTCGATATTTCGTTTCAATGTCTGACTACCCAAATGAAAACCTCATGAAAAGGTGGTTCTCAGCACAGGTTTTGATCCGCCCCAAAGGGACCCTTCCATTAGAAGCACAAAAATACATGAGCAAATTATTCCTTGAAACTATAAGTCTGAATTACAAAAGTATTTATTGGCTAGTCAAATTTTGTTAAATATAATGCTAGTGGCAATGTTAATGATGATTTGAGAGATCAATTTCCATATAGAAATGCTCCCCCCAATCGGATCAGCCCTGTATAGAGTGCTGTCCACCTGTGATTAGCTCATTCGGGTTACATTTAATTTCCCCCTGTGAAGATGGCCTGTTTGTCTGCTTCCTGGGGGCCAGGCGGTGAGGTCATGACCACACGTTACAATTGATCAGCAACAGTTTGCCCACACTTAGACCTCGGAGACTCACCCTGGGGAAAAACACGTCATTATGGGACTTGAGGTTGCCAGGTGAGAAGACTTTATCCTCTTTTCATGGCTCCAGTGCAGCCAATGATTGAGATGGTGTCTTCTACCTGTTACGTTACGGTTGTTGGGTGAGTGGTAGAGCTACTAGGTATGGAGCAGTGCACCGTCAAGACCTGTTGTCATCATTGTTTGTGTCTTTATCACTGCCGGTCATGTGTAAGACTGCCAGTGTCCCCATGCCCAGTTCATGACTCACCACGCGGATCCTTCTGTTCTTCTCATCCTGTCAGCAGGAGCCTTAAAGCTTCCAGTTTGGACCAACCTCGCTATTTGTCGCCGCCTATTGCACAACTTACAGTTTGTCTCGCTTTAGCTGCCGGGTCATTGGTTAATTGTCAGGTTTGCAGGGTTCCATCTTCCTTTTATAGCTCCTTGTGACTAGAAATTGAGCTCTGTCTTGAGGTTAAAGGTTATTGATTCATCCAGGTCGGCTAAGCACTGATGCTGCTACAGCATCTACATTAAACACTTTAGAAACAAGCCCTCTTCTGTGAAAGTCAGAAAACTCATTTTATCTTTATGTAGTGCTTGAATGAAAGATCACTGATTGAATTAAACATTTTGGGACGACATTCTTTTCACCGTCATTCCCCGTCATTTAAATTCAGTGACATTTAAAAAGAATATCTATCAAGTGTAGTAAAAGAAGATCTGATATCAAAATCTGAGTGGAGATTAGTAGTTTTATTTTCAACCCAAACTATGAATTGAGCTATTTTGGTTTATTAAAGGCGGACTATTCAGAATAGACAGATCACAATAAAAATGTTTGAGAGTTATTAATAACACTGTTAATGCTTGACTAGTAAATATCCTTCAGAACACTGCCTGTAACGTTTAGAACTGTGAAATGAATTTGAATCCAGAAACCCCAAGTGACGCCTTTAATGTCTGCATGATTTGTATGTGAGGGGAAACTTAAGCTTGTTCTGCCAAGCAGACTTCTGCTCAAAGAACGGTCAACAGTTAAGGGGTCAGAAACAATACATAAAAATGAATGTCACGACGTACAAAACTGATATATGAGAAACTGTAAAGAAATTTGATCACCTTGACCTGGGGGACGGAGACAGGAAGAGAGCGAGAGCACAGAGGGTACAGAGGGTTAATGGTGGTGAAACATCTGCTCCACCATTCTCCTTTTTTTGCAGTATCCATCGTTTTGACTTCACATACAGTGATCAGGTACAAATTTCAAAAGTATTCTATCATCTTAAAAAGCCCAAATAAAAGATTCATTTAGAATCAAATAATATAGCTGACAAAGGGGCTTTCTATGGCATTCAAACCATGTAGAAAGGAAGACAGCCATTATAAATTGGAATGTTTATTCTACAACAACAGTTCTAAACATGTGTTGCAGGCTTCTCTCAACCTGTGTGTCCTCTTTCAACAGTTGACCTGACACCCTGTCCTGGCAGTATTACCACCCTCCGTATGTGTGGGTGTGTGTCTTTGTGTGTGTGTGTGTGTGTGTGTGTACAAAGATAGCATAGCTTCTTAGAATCCGGTTTCGTTGACCTCTATTGACCTTTATTGGGGTCACTGTAAGGTTGGCCAAAGAGATTCTCGTCATTTTGCTCTTCAACACTTGACCCAACATATATGCATACATTTCCTTTCACAGTTACATTGTTGGGACTCACCTTTGTTTTGGGGATACATTGTTATTCCCACTAGGTAAATTTCAACATTTAGGATTAGATATTGAGTTTTGGTTAGGGGTGTGTCTCCAGGAAAGGAATGTAAACCAATAAGATGTCATCTGAAGTGATACATATTAACATATTAAATATTAAAAGCTAACAAAGTGTAATTTAACTGTAAAAAGGGAAAATAGATAAATAATGTTTCAAGTCCTTTTTTGATGACATCAGCCTTACTAATTAATTGATTTCTCTCGAGACAAATCTGGTCTTCATGGGTGACGGTCTGGTGTTTTTAGTCCTGGCTCAAGTTTGCATGAATGAAATATTTTGATCACATTCGTCAAATGAATGAATTTAACATCACATTCAGGGCAGTCAAAAACGCGTTAATCTATGTGATTACTGTGGCCGAGAATAATGCAATAAAATATTTTAACGCAATTAACGTAACTTTGTTGACTTCCGGTCTTACAGAAGTAAACAATATTGACCCCGGAAACGAAACCGCCGGTGCCTCCAGTCAGTCAGACAGAGGAGAGCGAGGCGGAGGTTGGCGATGGAGAGATATTTTTGCATTGGAGGGTAAAACAAACAGAGGCGCGACATACAGCGGCTCTGTGCAGAGGAATTCCTCTACGCGTCAAACAGGAGGGGGTTGAGTAGCAAACAATCCCCTTTACTCACCGCTAGGCTAGGTTAGCTGCTAGGCTAGGTTAGCTGCTAGGCTACTTCAATCTTAACATCTGCCCTGTGCGGCACACGGTCCGAAGAGGACGATCACTACGACCAGGATATGTCCTTCAACTCTCATATAAAGAGGACTGCCTTTTTTCATCTGCCTAATATATTGAAAATCAGTCTCAAAGTGATGCAGAAAAACTAGTTCATGCATTTGTAACTTCTAGACTGGATTACTGTAATTCTTTGTTATCAGGCTGCTCTTGTAAATCGCTTAAACCTCTCCAGCTGATTCAGAATGCTGCAGCACGTGTATTAACAAGAACTAAGAAATGGGATCATATAACTCCTGTATTAACTTCTCTGCACTGGCTTCCTGTTAAATCAAGAATAGAATTTAAGGTACTTCTCCTCACCTACAAGGCACTTGCTGGTGAGGCACCGTCTTATCTTAAAGAGCTTGTTACACCGTACTGCCCTACAAGGCATCTGCGCTCCGTAGATGCTGGGCTACTTGTGGTTTCTAGAGTTTTAAAAAGTAGGATGGGGGCCAGAGCCTTCAGTTATCAAGCGCCTCTTTTGTGGAACCAGCTTCCACTTTCAGACTCGGTCAGCTCATTTAAGATGAAGCTTAAAACGTTCCTCTTTCACATGACTAATTCAGCTTCTTCCCCAGAGTTCTTCCCCAAACTGCTGCTGCTATCATCGTCATTATTATTAGTAAAAGTAATATTAACCATAATACTTTTACTGTCATCATACATAGTCTTTGTGCTTTCTGTGGGTGGAGGTTCTATCTGATGGTGGTTGTCCCTGCAGTGGTCCTGCCGTACACCTGGCTTACTACTATTGATTTAAATCATCTCTGTTATAAGAATTGAATGTATTGTAAATTTTACATTGTTCATTCTGTACACATGACATCCATTGGAGTCTGTCCATCCTGGGAGAGGAATCCCTACTAAGGGAAGGTCCCTTTTTGGAGAACCCTTCCCTTTTTTCCCCATGGAAGGGTTTTATTTATTTTTTTCCTGTGCCGATGTGAGGGTTTCGGGACAGAGGATGTTGCATGTGTAAACACATGTAAAGCACTCTGAGGCAAATTTGTAATTTGCGATTTTAGGCTATACAAAATAAAATGAATTGAATTGAACTGTGGGAGAGTGGATAGCACAGTCATGCTAAAATCAGAGATCAGTGGTTTGGGTCATCATCCCATTACCATGTGATTTAGAGGCAGGGCTGGACTGGGACAAAAAAAGGGCCCTGGCATTTTTGCTCAGACCGGCCCACCACAATCGGTCGGACACAACCACCAACCAGTACACTATCCTTGTGGTCCCTGTAGATATGCATATCTACTGTTCCGTTCCCAAAAACCCATACAAAGCTGAGAACTACTGTAAGTGCCATGGACAGTAATCAGACAGTTGATGGACCCCATTGACTTCCATAGTAGAAAAAAAAATACTATGGAAGTCAATGGGGTCCATCAACTGTCTGATTAGCGACATTCTTCAAAATATATATTTTTGTTAAGCAGAATAAAGAAATTCATACAGGTTTGAAACAACTTGGGGGTGAGTAAATAATGACACAATTTTCATTTTTGGGTGAACTATCCCTTTAAAGCTACAAACCCCTCTTTAATATGACACCAAACAAAATGTACCTCTAATTGTTGAGACACTTCCCATAAAAAACCTATACAACAAATTACTCACACAAAACGTCCTGATAATATATATATACAATTTAGAGCAGTGGTTCTCACGTTAGCTACCTCTTCTAACATGTAACTCGTTGTGGGCGAGTAATAATTAAAGTAATCAAATGGCATCATTTCAGTTTTTTTCTAGAGAAGAAGGGCCGTCGACATTATGAGTTTTAAATGGTTACATTAGAATATCCCAAGTTGCAATTGAATAAGTGAACTCTCAACTCTGCTAGCTACAAAAACATTGCAAAATAGCTTATGCTGTGTTATTTTACTTTAGCTAACTGAGTGGCCATTGCAGTAACTTTTAAGTGACAATTTGACAAACGACAACCTGACACTCAGACATTATAATAGCAACAACCGACAACGATAATGTTTGTTGCCTTATTATAATATTCATTAATTGAGGTAACTGTTAAATTGTCATCATCTTCGTTGTGGCCCAGCCAGGCCCACACACACTATCCTCATGCACCCGCCCTGATTAACACCCCCTCCCTGTTCATGTAGCTACCTGCTTGCTTACCGTTTCAATGACACTCTCCTGCTCACTCTGTCCCTCCTGGACTTCACTGTCACACTGACACCCGCTGCACCTTCTTCTCTGCTGCCTGCGAGCTAGGTTTGCCAACCGTCCCGTATTACCCGGGACATCCCGAATTATGGGCAATTTTGATTTGTCCCGGCCGGGACAGTTCCAGTCCCGATTTCCAATCACAGCCTGCTAAGTCAATGACGCGTGAAAAACTCCCGGTTGTTGTGAAGTTGTGTCGCATCAGATCAGTGTGCGCGCGGGTGCCGGGTGGCCAGAGCGGAGCATGTGAGGTTGTGCAAGCCCGGCCGCCGACCGCTAGCGCCCCCCCGTCAGCCCGCGAAAGTGTCCCTGATTTGGGGTTGGGAGAGTTGGCAACCCTACTGCGAGCCGCAAGCACCGCTCTCGCTGTGGCTAGTCACCTCTCCTCCGCCATGTGCTGTGTTCACCTGCTGTTTCTGCAACATGTCGTCAGGTACTGTAGTAGTTTTGGAAACTGAAGCTACAGCACTAAACATGTCAGTTATTTTTGAACATGTTGGCCCGCAATTTCTCCGCACCCCCCTTGCTCTTACGTTTTTGTTTCTCCATCTTAATCCACACATTTCTTTCTAGCTTTGAGTCACTGAATGCATCTGACTGACACACGGAGAGGGAGGGGTGGAGCCTGCTAAGAGATGATTGGGCCAGCTCAGTGTAAGTATGGAAAATTAACCAATGGGCCGCTGTCCCTGCTTTATGGGCCTGTCGAAAGCATATATTTTTAATAAAATGTTTTTATAGGCCTATCGACCGGCCCCCAAGTGCGTCGGCCCACCGGGCATTTGCCCGGTATGCCCGATTACCAGTCCAGCCCTGTTTAGAGGTTAAATTGGGAATATTGAAGGTTAACCATTTTAAAGTTTAGATTTATTTACATCAACTTGATGCTTTCAAGCCTTGAGCTTTGTGATTTTGCTGTCGCAATCTTTAGCCATGCCACGTTTTGTTGAGGTAAAATTGGTTGGACACGTTAGCAAGTACGCACGCAAACGTGCTCACACACACAGCCCTGCGACAAACTATGGAGTCTACAGCACATATGTGTGAGCGTGTGTGTGTGCCTGCACAGGGGTCAGAGTGTTAGAGGTAGCGGGGAGGACAGGCCGAGGTGATGCCACATCTTGTCTGCAGCCTGGGACGTGGGAAATATATGAACTTATGTGGAGGAGAGAGAGAGAGAGAGAGAGTAGTAGATGTCATCACCACAGGATATCTGAGACTAGGTCTGGGGAAGTGAGGGGGGAGAGTCACATGAGCAGGAGGTCAAAAGGTTAATGAATTCTAAATATATTTCATGTATTTAACACCAAACATTATGCGTTATTCTTTATCTCTGGATGTAGTATTGTGTTTTTCCACTGAACATTTAAAAAAGGTAAATAGTAGGAGTGTATAAAACGAATGGACGATGTCATCATGATGTCACCCCTCGTTTTGTGGACTGACGCTTTGAAGCCTCGGGTTTGCAGATTTCTTTATGATCCATTTGGTAATTTGATGGTTGGTTCCTCCTCGTTAACGCCGAGTAGCCCTGGCGGCGGCGGCGGTGGCGGGACTCAAACCTCACGAAAGGAGTATGCATTTGCCTGGGGGCAGGTGAGCCCTGCGGTGCAGGTGAGCCCCACAGTGCGGCCCTTCCATGGGCTCTGTTGCCTTGGCTTCTGGGCTTCATTCATCACCTCGCTGACACATTCCTGCTGTGTGCCTAAGGCTTACATTCAGACTCACACACCTACTCCCACACACACACACACACAGCAGGCTGTTGTACTCCCACACAGGGCCTTGCGGTCATACTGACAACCCTCCTCACCCCAGACACAGAGTCCGTTCTATTTGTAAGGCCGGAGGTGAGGAACACTGGGAGTCAATGTCAGTTGCTTTTCAGGAGACATTCTTTTTCAACAATTCTGAAACAACGAGATTTCTACACATAAAGAATTGGGAGAGTGATAAATATTAACCTCATACGTGCTGCCAAAATCAAGGGTTTAATTTGTTGTGCCTGGCAGTCGTCTCTCAGAAGAACTTGACCATACTTTTTGGAGACTACATTAGCAACAATGTTGAAAAAAAAGTAACTGAATTTCTTTAGTGTTTTGGAATGGCCACAGGCCCATTTTGTATTGGGTTTCTTTTATGTATTGATTTTCCTTTTGTTTAGTTCTGCTTGAGTTTCTGACAGGCTTGTTAATGATCCGGTCCAAAATTCTTGGCGCGCTCTGCTAACTATCCCAAGCTAAACCAGCAACCTGAAGATATGTAGGTAGATTAATTTCAAGATCCAGTGAATATCCCATTGGATATGTAAAATGTTATACATGGTGTGACAAGGATGGCTATGATGATGATGATGATGATGATGATGATGAAAGGATATTAAGAAAATGTTTGAAATGTTGGTAATTCTCACCTTTAAAAATAATATTTTTGTTGAAATGACATCCTGAAACAATTAACTAATCAAATGCTTTAACTATTAACGGCTGCCTTTTTTTGACGAGGACATTACGTGAGTTCTTCATCGGTTCCTCCTTCCCTGCCTGGTAACTACTTAACATATTGTGCAGCTTATTGTAATAATATGATCACTTCCATTGTGGTTCAGCAGCTTGGCGTTGATGAACAGGTTTCTACCTCGCTGACCAATGAGCAGCGAGGATACGGGGCGTTACTTCCTGGTTTCAGGTTGTTGGCTTGCACACAAAGAGAAAGGCAGATGCTCTGGCACATGTTTTACTAGCAGCATGGAGAAGGAGTTTGACTTGGTTTGTGTGTGTGTGTGTGTGTGTGTGTGTGTGTGTGTGTGTGTGTGTGTGTGTTTGTGTGAGGCATCAGTGTGGAAGACGGATGAGTGTGTGTATTTGTCTGACTTCCTGTATTCCGGTCAGCTGGAAGCTTTTGACTTGTTTAAAGCCTTTGTATGTGTAAGTGTGTGTGTGTGTGTGTGTGTGTGTCTGAAAGAGAGAGAGGGCGAGAGACAATGGCAGACACAGAGAAGAAAGAGCAATATGGAAGCACATGGTTTGGCTGTGTGGTAGCTGATTGTGCCCCAGCTCAAGGTGGATGAGTACAGTGTGTACAGTATGTGAGTTTGTACCAGATGTCATATATACACAAATATTTCCCACACTACAATGACATCAAAACACAACAAAATGAAAACTAGGAAAAGAAAGTTTAAAAAGAACTGTCAGCAAAGACCAAGTGGATACAGAAAACAGTTTGATGTTGAAGGCAAAGGCAGTAATTTAGGCTGCAATGCTGGAAATCTTACACTGCAGTATGTGGGTCAATTTTGGTTAATATTGATCTTAGTCTACATCAGATAATATACATAAATTTGCAAGCAAAACCGACGCAATCAATTTAGGGTGAAATGGACCTAAATCTGATGCTTACATTAAAAGGATGTCCGTTCATTAAAGGCACACACTTTGAGGTCGGTGAATCTGGCGGAATTTAGGTCGGCAACAATTATCTCAATGCAATAGCTTATTTAGGTACTGTCTAAATACTGGATGGAGTGCACCAAACAATCCCGGGACTTATTTAAAAAAAGTTTGTTACTAACCATTGACTGGTCATCCCAGTATATTTCAATGTGGCTCTTTTCTTAACCCTCAGCGGTTGTGTTGCCTCCCCCTAACTTGTTTGTAGGTTTATGGAAGTTTCTTTTTGAAAAAGCCTCAGCGTAATGAACAGCCCTGTAACACCAAATAAGGCTTCGAGTCTTGCACCATATGCCCTTCATTAAAGTCCTATATCATGAGAACCATAAAGGAAAGTTGATCATATTCAACTGCGTTTGCCATGTGAGCTGGAATAATATTTTTAGATGTGTTTGCCAAAAATTAAAAATGCAGAAATCGCTTTAAAGTAATTAGATATTCAATTAATCACAAACACTTTTTGTGTTTGCGATTAATGGAATATCTATATCTATATATATATAGATATATATATATATATATATATACATATATATATATCTGGGGCACAATCTGGAGAGCTGGAATCGACAAGTAAACTAAGGAAGATCAGAACAACTCAAAATTGAAATGTCATGAACTAGAATATCTTACTTACTAAGTTCCACCTGCAGCTGCAGCAGTGTAAGTTGTGGGGCATAAAATGTGTGTGTTTGCGTGCGTATATGTGCATGTGTGTGTGTGAAAGGACCCGTCCCTCAAGTCTTTTGCTGGGCTGTCTCATCAATTACCTTCATATTGACAAGTGAAGGGACACACACACACACACACACACACACACACACACACACACACACACACACACACACACACACACACACACACACACACACACACACACACACACACACACACACACACACACACAGGCAGGGACACCCCCACATTGTGTCCTCAGCTCTGTTGTTGAACAGTTATGCAGTCTTCCTTGCTGTCACACACACACACACACACACACACACACACACACACACACACACACACACACACACACACACACACACACACACACAGAGCAGCTCCTCTTGACAAGGTCTGATGCATGCAGTCAAGAAAGTGTAAACATCTGTAGACATACAGTAATTCCTATTGAATCCCTCTCTGTGGGTGTATTTGTGGGTGTGTTAAAAGAGTGCATGAAGAAAAAGAGAGTTTGGAAACAGAGACTTTTACATATAGTTTTACATTTGCAGGTGTGTGTTTGTGTACGTGTGTTTTGCTGTGGATAATTCAATGCCTAAAGGGGAGAGAATCTCATTTGCAGTGAAGGTCTTTATAGCAGAGTTCCCATGCCAATCATGCACGCAGACACAAACGCACACACGGGTTAACAAGGAAATTAAGAAGGAGAGCAAATGAAGAGGGAAGAGTGGTGTAGAGGGAAAAAGAAGTTTTGATTTGCGGATAAAGGGGAGAGGAGGATGTGTATGGGCAGGATTCGTAGGTCAGAGACAAAGAAGAAGGGAAGGAGTACGACAGCAAGGGGGAAGATGAGAAGAGGAGAACCAAGAGATTAGAAAGACAGGAAGAGTATAGAGTAGAAAGAATTAAAGAGCATGTGTTTGTGAGCGAGGAAGAAGAGTAGAATGACAAAGAAAAGGTCAGGATGGAGGGAAGTGATGGTTTATCCTACTGAACTCAAATACTCCAAACGGCACTTCAATCATGGACCTTGCAAAACCATCCACACTAGACCACTGTTTTGTTTACACCAGTCACAGGTACCGTCACGGTTGTCAGAGCTCTAGGATGTGACCTAAAACAAACCTGTGAGAAACCTACTTGAGCCCACGGTGTGTGAATCCGTTCCTAAAAGGAGGGACAGGATCCCTGAGCACTACGACCCCTTTTTGGAAAGTATCCAAAGGTAAGTACGCTGACCCAAAATGCTTTGACAGATCTGGAACGAAAATGAACCGCATCATGCAAAAAATCATCAATAACCGCTATGGAAAGAAATCAGAAGGCCATCTAGCAGTGAGCAACTAGAGGGGCAGGCTTTGGTTGAATACAGGTGAAGAGTCCGTGAGGAGAGCAGAAGAGGCGCATTTTGAAAAAACCAAGACTGCCTTGGTGATTCGGTCGTACTCGAACTCAAGCCTTGTTCAAGCCTGAACTGTAAATAATAATTAGCACATTGAAAGGGTCAAAGGCTTAGTCTTGGCCAACTCCAATTGTTGCATGCCTAGGGTCTTCTCTGAAGAAACCTCCACAGTAGTTTTACTAAGATATATCCTTTTCTACTAAATACACAGGGGAACGAGACACTTGTAGAAACAATGAGGGCGGGGCTTGCAATCACACAGGAGGGTGGCACACAGGAAGGGAGGTGTCTAAAATGAGAGGCGAGGTGAATGGCAGAAAACACAACCGAAAAAGACAGTTCTACAATCCCGTAGCCAGTCAACAACTGGAACAAGACGGCCCCGTACTGATGTACGCCCCTAAACATGATGTTCTTTGCATAACTAATGTAATAACCTACCATTTTTTCACTTTCATTCATTGAACCCCCACCTGTCAACACCATGAAAACCCTTGTGTTGGCAACAAAAAACATGGTTTGGCTTGAAAATAGTTACGGTTGTAATCTTAATGTAGAGTCATTACATTTTGTTTACTCATGCATAGACTTCTGTCCTGAACGTACTTCCTTCACTCTTTCTTCAAAGGTGGAAAGGATTGGAAACAAAAGAGATGTCAATATCAATGAGAGAGAGAGAATCCGCTGTTACCCAAGCAACCAAGAACCCCTCACCCATTCCCATTAAAGCCCTCCAACCCTCATTTACAGTCAGGTCCCATCAGGTCCCGACCCCAGGCCAACGCTGCAACCATGGCAACGAGGCAGTAACAGCAACAGAGAGAAGCAAACAGCGATAGCTAGATACCAGTTGGATAGGTAGGTAAATATCTTGTGCCTTTACATGTGGGTTTTCTCGTAGAATTACAATTGCACGACATCACTATGAGGTGAGAAACGAGAAGCTACCCAGATACAGCTCATTTTACTGAAGCCATCTATCACAGCTCCTGTCTCTTATGTGTAGGAGGTGAGAAGGTTAACCTGCTAGAGGTGATGGACATGTGGATCATTTATTTATAAGGTGGATCTTCAGGTCAAACACCTTGGCTCCGCTCGGCTTCAATGGAACGTTTGACCTCAGACCATTTCTGTCATATTTTTGCACCTTTGCAACCTGGTCCAAGTCACCGTTCATAATGAAAAAAAAAAAATTGTCGCCTCCACCCCCCCTCCCCACCAGACTGCCAGCGCTACGCAATTCAGCAAACATTTGTGTCTGCAAGTGAAACAGGTTTAAAGTTGTGTCTAATTAATCAGGTTTGACTTGTGGATCATTGTTAAGTGAAATATGTTGCATCATGGATGCATGTTGTGGCATCTTAAATCAAGCGTAAGCTACCTCCTGGGACAGACATGGGCAAAGTACGGCCCGCTCAACCTGTCCAAAATGTAAAAAAAAAAAATGTAAAAAATACAAACGATTTTTGTAGCATTTCAAAAGGAGACTGTGTATCCCAGGGCTGGACATTAGCGCCGCCAAAGGCTGTGGTGAGTAAAGCGGTCTCTCTCACTAATTCTATAAATCTCTCTGTAATGTTTAATAACAGTGGTTATTAATGTGTTATGGATCATTATCCACAAAAGCAGAACCCTGGGTTACATAGGTGACACGTGGTTCTTGTGCACCGATCAATTTATGTAGATAATAAAGAAGCTCAAGTGAGGGAACTGGTTTCTCAGATGTTCTCATAAAGTTTGATCAGTTTCTTTACGACATGTTTTTGCATTGTTCATGTTTTGTGGCATTTGTTGAATTGCCTTGCAAATAAAGGTTTTGCAACTTGTTAAAGACCGAATCCTTTAATGTAATGATTTTTACATATCATATACTGTATATTCGTCATGCATCTGTTCCTGGCCCAGCCCCTGACCTAGAATAATAACGTTAATGTAAGATAGACAATCATTTTTACCAACTAGCTTGCTTGTGAAAGCATAATTAAAACATGAATATAATACTAAACCTTAAGTAAGAAAGGCAACTAGATTGTGTTACTGAGTTGAATTGTCTGTAAAGTAACCCTGATAGCTGTTTTTAGCCAGTAGAGATGGTTAGATGAAGTTATCATTAACGTTGGTGTGAATCAATTGGCTTTAGAAGATATTGAAGTTGTCATTTAGGGAGCAGTAAACATATTTTTCTGATCCATTTGATCCATGTTTAATATGTATCTATCCTCTAGGAATCTCTGAGGCTGACAGACTTCACAGACTGCATGATAGACTGGAACACAGGAGGTAACCACTTGACATTTTCACTCCTGAACTTCCCAAAAACGTTTGTAACATGAATGTAATGACCAAGAGCATTTCATTTGAAAAACAAAACAATGTACTGCTTTACTGTGGTTCAAGAAAACATGCCATTTTCATGGGTTACCTGCATTGGTATTGAACACTCGAATGACATAATCATCAAAGAACTTAGGACTGCTGCAAGTGATCGCCATCATCATCTCCTGGTGGAACATCTTCTGGTCTGAAAGTGGCTAGTGGGCTCCAATTTGAAGAAGCAGGTCACTTGGGTAAGTTCAACCAGGAAGTTTCTCTCCAGCAGTTCCCACCCAAACTAGAATGTCTTACAATAGGGGGGGGGCACATCAATTATGTTTCACTTACACTTACAAAGCGGAGCGGCATTACTACCAGACGCCAATGTTTGGTGACTTCGGACCCGTCACAAGTCGGTTAGTGCTGGCAGACTCGTGGGGACGGGTGTGGGCAGCTTCGCTGCGCTGTGATTGGTTGAAATTGATTGGCTGCAGACGTTGAAAAAGTCCATGTTGGAAAAAAGTACAAATTCAAAGAACGACAACTTTAATAGGATTGTTACTATGAATATTACTTGTAGCTGATGGACACTTTTAAAGCTTCTACAGAGTATCTTCATTTTTGGCCTGTACATAAGAAGAGGTGTTTCCAATCACCAAACCCCCCTTTGACAAGCTCTCAATTTACTGCAGCATAGAATAAATCTGGCCTCCCTTAGTGGGGGGATCGGTGGAGCAACAAGGCCTGACTCATGCTACTCCTGCCGGGCCCAGGTGTGTTCACGGTTTTCTGGTCAAAGGTCCCGCTGGACTCTGATCTTGATTTCTTATGATTTTGCAAAATTTCCGACCAAACCTTTAAAATTGATACAAATACAATACAAATACTCTTACTTGTATTGCTGGTGGGCAGCACTTTGGGGCCTCACTTTGACTTGTTTAAGTGTTTCAGCCAATTTCTTTGATTTGCAGAACAAGCAATGTAAATGGAATACAAGGATATCCATGATCTGAAATGAATGCATTTGAGGTATGAATGTGCCGATGTCTACACACCAATGCCTCACATTATTAGCTTTGGAACTATAACTGACTTGCAACGTGTAGGTCATCTCTGAAAGCGGCTGTTACATTGACTATGGACCAGGCAAGCCCATCTCACCTGATTTACACCATTATAAATAACATTACAACAGGGATCAAAGCCCTGCCTCCAAAATCCAGACACAGTACAGATTGCCCTCTAGTGTTGCCCACTGTGTACTGCTGGGGGTGGACCTGGACCTGGAGATGCCTGGTGTGTGAGTGTGTGTTAGTGGTGTTAAGTTTCATACTCACAGCTCTCAAGGAAGTCACAGGACTATCTCCTCTTCCCTGTCACACATACACACACACACACACACACACACACACACACACACACACACACACACACACACACACACACACACACACACACACACACACACACACACACGTCCCCTAAACTGCCACCCATGTTGTGGTTATGCGCTCACAGGCCGCAGATATTTGGTCAGTTCATGACCTCTTGATACGTTTTCAAGGCTTGAAAAAACATTTGATGTACATAAGTTATAAAATATTTCTAAAATACTTTCATCAATATTATCCTAATTCCTGTGGCACCTAAATTGAGAAGGGTAAAACCAAATTGTGGATAGTAAAAGGATGAAAAAGGAAAGAAAGAAAGAAGCAGTTTGACGATATCGATTGCACTATGTAACGCTTCACACAACTTTACTGCACAACCATACCCTAAGGCCCGTTGCCGTGGCAACACGGTGATGGAGAGAGTGCCGGGCTGATGCCAGGGTCACCCAGAGTGTGAAGAGAGGGAGGAGGAGGGATGAGTGTGTGCGGCTGTGAGAAGGGGAGGCCTCGCTGAGCAGATCTGTCAGTACCTCTTTGGAGTCTTGCCAAACACAAACTGCTCATTATCCCAGCTGTATGTGTGTGTGTGTGTGCTGCTGCCCTCACTGGTAGCCCATGCCATCAGTTTTAAATTAGCGGCTTAGTCGAACTACGCCAAGCTCTACGGCGTACGTCACACAAGCCATATCACCGCCGTGTTATTGCAGAGGAAGGAGGAAAGGAGCTCTTTCTGTTGCTGTCATCTGGGTCCGCTTCACTGATGGAAGACGTGACCGAGTCTCAAGTAGCAGCAGCGTAGTTTGGGATACGATTTACACCCTGTGAAGCTGACAAAATACCACACACACACACACACACACACAAACGGACACAGGGCTAAAAACCTTGTGCGCTGCACTGCCCCCGACTGGCGGATGGTGGTAAAAGCAGACCCTCCGGTAGAGAAGCCCCTCTGGCCTACAACACACGTCAGCTGCAGACTGCACACCCAGTTACTACGGGCCCCTCTATGGTACTACTACCACCATGTATACAACTACTTCTCATACCATTGCTGATGAAATAAGAATGTATGTTTTATTAGAAGTTACTGCTGCTCTTAAAGCGTTATATCAAACCGCTGGTGGCGTGCATTTTGCATCGTCATTCATTTTTGCACCTCTTTTCATTGACAAGTACATATTCATGAATTACTTTAATTACCTTTGCATCATTTGTCAAACCTTTTGGACAAAAAGTAAAAACACGTCAGTGCTATTAGTGAAAAGGGTCTGTTTTGGCCTGAATTTTCACTTTTAATGTCTTCAAAATCTTTTACAATGATTGCTGTCTTTGCTTAACCCCGTGCACCCCCCCCCCCCACACGAACCTGCATAAAGTAACTAAGTATAACTGTTCATTTTTTTATGAGCTTCATTGACTTAATTTTCTTCATTGACATTGACAACTTAAAACTACATTTTGACATTTGACTTCTTCAAGACAGGTTATCAAGACCAGGTCAGCTGATGTTGCCTCTGGATCGGGCCCCGTCACTCGGTACCTGACAACGCTGGCGGTGTAGGACCTGTGCTCCCACCGGCAGACACACACACACACATCCACATGCGCACACACTAAACCACACTCACAACACAAGCACACAACAACCAAACAAAAGACTGAAGACAGACACAAAAAGAAATTTCTCCTGATCTAGTTTGGTTTTCAGCATGATTATTAATATAGACAAACATGTACACACACACACACAGACACACACATGGGAAGGTTTATTTAACTGCTCTTTGTAAAGAGCAGCAAACAATCACACCCCTTTCAATGTCTTTCATTCCGCTGCTCTTTATACTTTCCGTCCATCATCAGCGCAATAATGACGTTGTAAGAGCTTGTTAACTTCACACACAGTCACAGACACAACAGCTCAACCCGAACCACAACGGCCGCGCATGTCTTTCTCCCTCTTTCTGCTCCTGTCATCACACAATTTGAAAATACTTAGGATGAAGTCATGTTTGCCTGCAGCCATTTGTGTGTGTTTGTGTAAGAGCGATGGCGAGAGAGTTGATTCCACATTAGTGTGTTTGACTAAGACTTACAGAATTGTGTGTGTGTGTGTGTGTGTGTGTGTGTACTGGCAGTGTACAAAGTCAAAGAGGCAGCGACGAGTTGTAAAATGTGCCTTCCTCGGCAACGCCGTAACCAGGACCGGCCAATGAGAGGGAGAAGACTATATCACACCCTGGGTGTCATGGCGACATCACATTGCTCGCACACTCTGACCTGTTGTCCGTATCAACACCTCCTCTCAGCGTATCACAGAGGGGGGGGGGGGGGGGGGGGGGGAGCTAAATGCCAATCACCGACTACCCCTCTGTCCTGTACCCCTTCAGGCAGGACACATCCATTCGGTTCCAGGGGGAAAGGAGAAGATCCTTTTTCTACCTTCACTTGTGCACTTCAGTAACAGCACTTGCTCATTAGTGACGCCTTATGAAGACAAAAGATTTTATTCTAAACAGGTTGTCTGCATGTAAAGAGCAGAATTAGAACGATGGCTTCAACCATGAATTGGAACACTGGTACATTTTTCTGTAGTAAGACATGATACAAAAAGTACTTGTTATATGCATATTATAGATAATGAACCTCATTTCTAGAAACTGCTCTGTTTTTGGCAGAAATGCTTCAACCCTCTTTTTTGTTTTATTTATTTGCACAACGTAATAATATAAAAACGTAGAAATTATAAAATAAATTGTGATTTCAGGAAGAGGCAGAAAGCTGACTTGTCTTATTTGAAACCCCCCCTCTCTCACCTAAATAATATAATAAATAATAATAAGACACTACAATGTGCTAAAATAAATTAAATAAATAGGGTTAGGGTTAGATATAATTAGCCAAACTAGTTTTTACAAGATAAGATAGATGATAACAATTTAAATACTTAACCAACAACCATAGATATGTTGGAGTGCATTTGTGGTAATAAGGTCTGATTAGAGACATTTTATATCATAAATACTACTTCCACTACTTCGTTTCAGTACAGAATGTACTCATCCCAATTCTATAATGCAGTATTGTAACCACACACATGATCTCCTCCATGCATTCAACTTTATGATAATTAGCATATAAAACGTATTTGGAGGGTCTGACGATAGAAATAAAAGAGTTAAAAGCCTATCTCATCCACATGTTTCCTTCAGCATCAGGATCAATGCCGGTACCCGGTGCCCCCCCTATGCACACTGCTTGTGGATCAACAACCTGATTTTCTCCTTCAGAGGTGTATTATCTGATTAGAGGTTCAAACTTACAGGATTTCACAAGAAAGCAGACGCTGACGTGGTACGACTTTTGTACAGCAGAAATATGATTCTTTCCTGTTACATGTATCATCTCACTGCCAGGGGGCTGTCATCATCACTAATTGATGCTGGCGGACCACACTGCCCCCTGTGGCTAGCTGGCTGTGGGTGAGCGTGTGTGTGTGTGTTTGTGTGTGTGTGAACATGAATTCAATCTTGATCGGCGGTCTCTCAGCGTTGAGATAGGAAAAATGAGATGGATGGATCACGCCCCAAATCCCACGAGTAGCAATGGAAAGAGAAATGTTTACACACACACACACACAGTCTGTCACGCTGCCCCGCTAGAGGAACTTATGTGCAGCACATAGACGTCTCTTTTTTCCATGCAGCCAATCAGGGATGGGCGGAGGAGGACTGAATGGAACAGCTGAGGAGTGTGTCTGGGTGTGTATGCTGTGTGCAAGCCGGGGTTTATTCAAGGACAGAATTTGTTTGCCAGAGTTCGGAGAGCCGTCGTCATGGTTACGCTAGTTCCCCCAGGCACTACGGGGCCGAGGTCTCGTTATGCCGAGGTAGAGGTGTTCATGTGTTCATTTGTTCATGACTCACTGCTTAAGAATTGGGTGGGGTGCTGTTAACTCAACCATGATGGAGAGGGAGTGTGTGTGTGTGTGTGTGTGTGATTGACAGGTGAATGAGACCACATGTTTACCTACTCCTCCTCCTCTCGTTCATTTCCCCACTACTTTTGTCTTAGGCCCGGCCTGTCACCTGCTCCCCTTCCCCTTCGCCACCAGCGCACCTTGGACCCTCCAGGTGGGGCGCTGCCCCGTTGCCCTCCATTGGCCACTCACCACTACCACCATAAAGACTAAAGCAGATGTGTGTTCAGCATGCAGAGGGGGCGTCGCTGGTTTAACGCTTTGCCCACATACTCCACTAGAGTTGGAGTGTCACCCACTCTGTTACTCTACCATTAAAAAGCAGCATACTTCAGTCTAGCAGAGGGGACTCTATTCAGATTAACTTGGCAGCCACTTCTCCCCCCGCATTGACTTTTCATTTTGGAGCCCCCGTTATCCCTCTTTTCATTCCTCTCTTTCTCCCTTTACTTTATATTAATTGATCTTTTCTCTCCTCCTCCCATTTGTCCCTTGATCACTCCATAATACTCTTTCCTTTCCCTTTTGCTTTCTCCATCATCCTCATGGATGTATCGTCACTGCCTCGGTGGCTTTTACACCTCTGTCCCAAAGGGGCGGTACTGAAAACAACAAACCATTTACATTTCATTTATGAAAAACATTTAGTTCTGATTGAGTTGTACATTCCACCCCGCCCACCCCCGTGTTGATGTGTATGCTGACAGCATATTCACTATCTTCAGGTGTTGGTGTCTTGAGATGAAGTCTTTCTGCATATAGATGAGTAAAACATAAACTTGTAGTAGAATATGCTCTGTGCGTTTTGCAGGCATCACCAGCCTTTTCCAGTTTCATCCCGACACGCGATTGGCTGAAACCTCAGCGTGAACTCCCCATGACCCTGCCATGACCTCTCATTGATCTTGCCATGATCTCTCCATGATACCCCTGAACAACCCCTCCTAGTCCCAACCTTTTCCTTCTAATTCTCCCCAGGGAGTGAGGATGAGCAATATCAGCCCAAGGTCCACCAGCTGTGGGTCCACATGAAACACAATAGAATTCAATGTGGACGGAAGTGTTACTTCTACTTGTTCCTTTTTCTTCTTTTGAATATCTATGTCCAATCTTCATCAAAGGGTTGCTTGCAGTGATCTTTGATCTCTTACTCTTCACCTTTGACCTTTTACTGTCCGCAGAGCATTGTGGTCCTCTTTAGGTCTTTGTGAGTATTGTGTTTGTATCAAAGCCTGAAAGATCATCTTTCTCTCTGTCATGGACTTCCGTTGTTGCCCAAAAACACACCATCGCAGCATTTCAGAATTCATTGTTATGGCCACATTTCTTCTGAAAATAGTGATCCAATGCCGATTGATGGCTGGATGAGCTTCTTGGGTTTATTGTGTGCATGCAGAGCTATGGTGAAGTGGGGATAGCCCAGAACATTATTGGTATTACAATCAACTTTTCAGTTTTTTGGTGAAGTGGGTATTCAAGGATATTAATAGGTAGTATCCACAGTCGCCCTGCTGCCATCGGCCTCCACTTCTCCCGCCCTGGCACCTAAAAAGGGGACCATAATAATCTGTCCCGGTATTTGACAAGACAATGAATGAAAAAGCTTCCTTTTTGTCCAAAAAAAACCCCCTCCTGGAATGACCACATCCAGCGACTCGTCGTGACTCCGACTTCATGTGACCTTGCAGTGACTCCCCTGTGACTGCATGACCGGCCCCTGCCCTGTGAGGACATCAGAGGGAGGTAAAAGCCCTTCGTCAAACACCAATCACATGTTTCCGTTCGTATGCGACGCTTTTGCAACACGAGAAAAAAAAATACATTAGCTTACTCCCTCTATAACACACACACACAGTGTATTGTGATGAATGTGTGTCTGTGTTTGTGGCAGCGGTTCCGTGTGTTTCTATAGCTGTACACAAATGGGGCATGAGTGTGATTATGTGTATTAGCCAACAGGGCGGCGGCTGTTAGACAGGATCAGGTGCCGCCAATACATGCATGGATGTGAGTGCATGTCGCAACAACATCAACACGTATTAACCCCCCCCCCCCCCCCCCTCCCCCTCACCCCCCCTGATCCCCCCGCCAAAACCTGTTGCCGCATAAAACGCCAAACGAGCTGACCCTAGTGACTTTCTTTTTTTTTTATAATCTCCGGTTTACGTCATTCAGAGAAGAAGGGTAATTGTCAGTGCCCCCCCCCCGCCCACCCCCCACCGTGCCCCAACGCTTTTTCTCCCTGGGCACAGCCTAGCTCGTCCCAACACTGCCCCCTGGTGGCTGGTTGTCATAACACATGATACTTCCTCGGTTCCCAAATATCGCCTTTGTTCTTTCCCCCCCCCCCCCCCATCCCCCCCTCTTCTTACCACTTTCCTTCAATGTGGCCTTCTGCTATACGTTGTCTGTTCTGTCCTGGACTCTTAACGTCCTCTATTCTCTCTTTTTCTATTTTCTTTTCCCCTCTGGTCTCTGTCCTCCACCCTGTATGCCCCGCCATCCCTTCACCTCTTCTGCCTTTCCCTCTCCATCATCCTCCCCTCCTCTTCTTTCAAAGGTCACAGGGAGGTCGGAGTTTGTAGTGAGTTCACCGTCTCTTCCCCTCAGCCAATGACTGATAACTTCCTATTTAGAGCAGGGAGTAAAATGAATGGTGTGTGTGTGTGTCTGAGGGTGAGAGAGAGAGAGAGAGACAAAGGAGGTCAAATATTAGAAAAGCAGTAAAAGAGGGGAAAAAAGATCAATGTAAATTTTTTTTTTTACCAAATTATGGTTTCTACGAGGGGAACAGTTGAAAGAAGTGCCTTTGAATCACGCTTTAAGTGGATAGATAAATAAACGGTTGATTGCATCAGTAAGTCCAATATTGCTTTCCAGAAACATTTAGAGAGTAGATGAAGGGTGGATTACGCAGTGACATCTTAAAAGGCAGCGGACAAAGTGCAAGCAATTTCAAGCGCTTTTTCAAGGATTGTTGCCATCTAGAAAATACTGAGGTGGGGACTCCTTCTTTATTTTCTGAATCAGGTGTATTGTTTGAACTGTGCATTTACAATAGTAATTATGATACTACTTCAAATAGTCTCCTATCGACAGGTAAGTATGAGTAACCATGGCAAAATATTGTGTGACTGACCCCTAGTGCCCTCTTGATGACCCAGTTACCAGTTCAAGTTCAGTCAGGGGTTCTCACAGAGTTCACAGTGTGTGTGTGTGTGTGTGTGTTTGTGTGTGTTTTTGTGTTTGTGTGTTTGGAAACAAAAAGGAAGAAACATGGTTGACTTCCAAAAGGACCAAACACGAACACACGCACACACACACACACACACACACACACACACACACACTGATCATACGCGATTCTGTGTATCTGTACAATGTCTGAAGGATGCTACTGCACTGCGGCAGTGATCTGGAGGGACAAAGAGATTCTATGAAGTTATATTAAATAATCAGGATGGTGACTTCAAACGCTTCCAAGAAATGCATCGAAGACATTTTAACTCCACATTTTTAAAAAACTTTGATTTTTTGTGGAAAAGAATTTAAAAAAATTAAAGATATGAGATATTCTTGTGTCAAACTAAAATAAATAGTTAATTTATTTTAGTTAATGTTAATAATAACATTACTGACTGTAGCAGTAATAATACTAAAAATAATCATTATCTAAAATACATTGTATTAAGTATTAATAGAAAAGAAAAAAGGAGAGAAAAAAAAAATCCATAAAATGCCATTATACAAATAATAGTATCAAAATTAGCAATAACTTTCAATACAACCAAATGATTGATAATAATGATAACAATAAGGAATTTCCAAAGAATTCTTAAATTACATTAGAGTAAATAAAAATGTGAATATTGTAAATGAGAACCTTTCCATTAGTATTGAATTGATTTTAACATCAATCATAATAAATGAATTCCTATTATTATGCAATTACACGATACTTCCTGAAATACATATTTGTACATTTGATATGCATTTCCTTTTTTAAAGTAATATTAAACTGCATAACTACAATCAAAACAATGTATTAATAACTTCTAATAATATTAATAATTATTCTCTCGTATAATTTATTCACTTCATATATATTATGTTGCCGTTGATGTATATTTTGCTTTTATGAAGTTTGGGAGCTTTTGCTACTGTATTAACCCAACAAAAAATTATGAACTAAACAATAATAGAGTCAATAAAGTCAAATAAACCTGTTGTGTTTAGGTTTGCTGGTGAGAATTATTATTATGTATTTATTTCCTATTCAAGAAATTCAAATGCAATAGCTGTTTTTAAATAAAGGCTTCCAGTTTGTATGTTTATATTTGTTATTTAAAATATTGTTTGATACTACTATTACTACTACTATTGTTATTATTATTACCAACGGCTGGTTTAGCCAGTAAAATATATATTTCTTTGCATATGTGTTAATTTAAAAATGCTAGCACAACTGTCATTGTATTTGTATTTATATTCCATGTCAATTCAGAGCATGTGTCTGCATCAACAATTTTTCACTAGAAAATCACCATTAGCAATTTTATTGGTTACCTGGAGCGTGAGTATGAAATAAAGCTTGATTCATTAATTCAGTCATTACTGTCAATTTAATTGAATATGGAAATTGAGTATTTGAACACATTTAATTATTTTCCTAAAATTTCCGAAAAAAATTCATGTGTCAATTTTCTAGCACCTTTATATGTTTTAAGAACATTATCATTTTCAACTTTAAACCAATTTTATTATTTTGCCATTCAAAAGGCTACATTTTCAAATTGAACATTTATGTGTGTATGTGTTTGCGCGTTGTGTGTTTCTAAAGTTATGCAGAAGCAGAGGCCAATACACAAACACACACACACACACACACACACACACACTAACACAGAGCAGGGGGCCCATTTAACGCAGCTCAGATCTCAAAGCCCCTACAACTACATTATGTCCAGCTGAGAGAAAGAGAGAGAGAGAGAGAGAGAGAGAGAGAGAGAAAAGGTTAAATACAGTTCAAGGGTTCCATTTCTGTTCACTCGCGCACACATAAACACACTAGTCTGTTATCAGGCAGTTAGCTGATGGGAAACAATCGGTGGAGGTGTGTGTGTGTGAGTGTATATACACACAAATGTGCGTATGCTTTCAGAGGCCTTACTCTCAGTTGGCTTTGATGTATGAGTGATTATGGGTGTTTGTGTGTGTGTGTGTGCTTACCTGTCCAGCTGACGTTTCTAAGGACCAAAAGTGAAAGACCTTCACAGCGAGGACATTTGTGGGATAAGAGGACATCATTTGAAAGCCTTTTGAGGGTTCAGATATGGCTACAAGGTCCAGGTTAATATGTCATGGGGGGTCTTCACAAAGATAGAAATACAAAGTTGTGTGTGTGTCTGCATGTGCGTGTTTATGGGTGTATACAGACTTGAACCCAAGTTGCTAGTTTTGGTGCTTGTGTACATTATTCTCCAAGAGTCTTACCCAGTTCAGTGTGTGTGTGTGTGTGGGTGTGTTGCCACAGTGGGAGCTCCATCTGTTTGCGTCGCTTGGTTACAGATTTGGTGTCACCCGCCCCAGTGGAGACGAGACATACCCCCCCCCCCCCACACACACACACACACTGAGCTGTATGGTAATGTGAACTCAGTTTCACCCGAAAATGCTTTATTTGACCTGAGCGCGTACTCTGCTTCACTCCTCCTTCTCCGTCTCCATTTTCTCCTTCTCCTGCTCTTCCTCCTCTCATTTCACCGCTTCCCCTGCTCCTCTTCCTCGGCTCCGCATTGCATGAAAACATGGTGCCGCTTACGAGGACCCTCCCCCCTTGACATTTCACCTCCCTTGTTTCGATGAGAAAGAGAAGAAATGATGGGTTACAGACAAGGCCAGGGTCTCTGCAGAAGTCAAGTTTACCCCCTGTCTCCATGGCGACAGGATCCAGTCAGCGGGGCGACTGCTAACAGCGCCTTTGGTTTCTTTATTAGGGTTTTGGTTCTTTCTCTTGTGCGTAATAAGGCTACTAAATGAAGTTAACAAGATAACCTGTTCTAAATACAGAAAACACCAGCAGACTACAGTATACGCTACTATTGTTTGCTAGTTGAAGGAAATTGTGCTTGCTCATCTTGTAAATACATGCAGAAGATCCGGGGGATTTTGTACTCAGAAGATAAAATTGCTTCATCAGCCATTAAGCAACTTTCATAAGAATGAACGCCTCCATCACTCACACGTCCATTTCTCTCAATAAAACCACAATATAACCATGATGAATGAAGACAACACATGATCTTTGTTGCTTTATTGTTAGTGGGACAATTGTATGTGTATGTGTAATTAGGTGTGTTGTATTAGTGTGTCAGAGGGATAAATATACACAGCGGGTGAAATAAGTATTGAACACGTCACCATTTTTCTCAGTAAAGATATTTCCAAAGGAGCTATTGACATGACATTTTAACCAGATGTTGGTAACAACCCAAGTAATACAAACGTATACGTATGTGACGTGTTCAATACTTATTTCACCCGCTGTATGTCCAAGCCAGTGAGTCAACATTTCTTTAAAAGGATCGTAATGAATGAAAATAAATCGTAATAAAAGTAATGTTGATTATGAACATTTCAATGATACTAAAATGAATGTTCACAATGACAATAATATTCATAATATTAGTGAAGTCAAATTGAACAGCGAAATCATTTATATGTTAAATCAATAAGTTGTAAGGAATTGGATGTAACGCAGGAAAAACAATTGTGAACAAATGGGTTGGATATCTGGTGAAGGGAAACACAGCTAGATTATGATCTCAGTTGCAATTGTTTTTTGTTCCTTGAAGCTGGCTGAATCATTATTATTATTATTATTATTAGTATAGGTACAGGTAGTGTTATTATTATTTCTATCTTGCAAGTGGATACAAAAAAAGGTTGCAACCTGAAGTGTAATCAGTCGCCACTTCCAGAGAATTTGCAATATGCAAACTGTGACTTGCTAGAAGAGATCATTTTAATGTCCTTTTTACACAATAACATTAATGGGTAGATGCAGCTCAAATGTTGAATGGGGTTTCCATCAGATGATTGCTGGTTTAATCCACCTCAAGTAACGAAACCCCAAATTTCTCCCATGCAGTAGGAGAGAAGGATTTTGCAGCATGTTGTGCCCTAAATTATGATGCAAAGAGAAGGATGATGATGAGACCAGATAGATAGTGCTCAGAGCAGATTGACTGCTTCTACTGTAAAACGTCTCACAGGTGACGGTTACACTAACCCCAATGTGACTCTTCTCATCCAATCACGGCCGAACAAATTAACCATCAAATCGGAAATTGGAATTGGATTTAGCTCACGTCGGGATACAATCAGCCCAGATAACACGCAGAGGTGGGCTGGTTCCTAACGAGGTGAGGTGGGGACAGTGTGTGCGCCCAGTCAGACAATTGATTTCCCCCCCCCCCCCCCCCCCGCAGGAGTTCAAAAGGAAGAGAGTAGCGCGGAGTTTAACGCTGAACGAGCGGAGCTATGTTAGCGACTTTTATTGGGAAGAATCCAAATGAATTGTGTGTCGACATTGAAGTATATGCATATATGCATATTCTAACCATGTGACATCTGCTTTGATCTATGAATGTATATATATATATATATATTATATTTACTTCAGTGCTTGTGTGTCTAATTTCCTGTCTCGGTACATGAATGAGTGTTTACTCGCGCACCCCATGGTCTCACTCAGTGTCTGTTTGCTTAATGCCATGCAAACTGGACAATAGGTGGTAGATGCAAAGGTCTACCCGCTGATTTGACTCTTCAGCATGAACAGCCAGCGAGCATAGAACAGCTGAAGAAACATTCATTTGAATGAGGACGAGTTGTCTTTGCCTTTTTGTGCAGCTGTTGGCTCTGCACCCTCAGAAACACGACACCGGCTTAGTTAGTGTGAACAAGGTATTGGATGACAAACTGCGGAAATATGAGGATCTAGGAGTTGGTCATGTGCCTTGATGTTGACAGTAATAGTAATGGGACTAATAATAGTGTTAGAAGCGGTAAGTGTCAGCAGGGCCGTCACAGGACCAGGGTTCGGATACATCCATGATCAATGGAAACCTGCAAGGCGAGAAGGCACAAGAACTCCTGGGAAGAAGCTGAATTAATGATGTGCATTAATTAAATGTGAATTATTATAGATGGAGACAGAGAGCTCGAAGAAATCCCCCAGAAGCCTTAGACAGCTGAGCCAGCCTTAACTATAAGCTTTATCAAAGAGGAAAGTCTTATCTTTATCTTAAACGAGGGGACTGTGTCTGAAAGTAGAGGCTGGTTCAGTAGATGTAAAAAAGGCAGTTCCTTGAAGTCGTCCTTATCTGAGAGTTAAAGGACACATCCTGGTCCAAGAGAACTTCAAGATTCTTTATGATGCCAGAGCAATTCCATCCAGAGAAACTATATCACCAGACAGCTAACCTCAAAGGCACTCTGGGCATAAGATAACCTTTGTTTTGTCTGAGTCTAACATCAGAAGTTTGCTGATCGACCTCAGTTTTGATGTCCACAAGACAAGCTTCCTCTAAATCAAGTTGCTGCCCAGTTTTCTTTAATTTGTGGGTTTGAGGGTTATACTAAAGAGCAAACTTCCTTCCAGCTACCACATTCATACATGTTCATACATTCCACACATATTGGCCAGTCTCTTGCGGAGGCTAGTGTGCAGCTCCACTGCAGCAGCTGCAGAGGGTCAAAGCCTTGTGAAGAGGTATCTTTAGTGTGACGTTAGCTGTGTGTGGGCACCTCACGCTGTGTGATACATCCTCATACTTATATTGAAACCGGTCCAGGAAAGACCTTGCATGTTTAACAAACAGCATACAACCCTATGTGCTTCATTTTACAACATCCCATCACTGCACAGTCACTTTTGTGCTTTCTCGCATCACAGCTTTGCATAGATCATGGTTCTACCTGGACTGTGCTCTTGCCTCCTGCCATAGTCCTGGTAACAACTGCTGCTGCTATCCTCATTACTATCATTTGAAATATTCATCATATTACTATTATTGTCATCATAAACCAACGATGCCGACTTTGCTTCTTTCATGAAGTCTTTGTTCTTTCCCTCCCCACAGGCTTCTATCTGATGGTGGTTGTCCCAGCAGTTCTCCTTCTGTACACCTGGCTTACTACTTGCAATATTTGAATCATTTCTGCCATAGGAATTGAATGTCTCGTCCGTCTTTTACATTGTTCATTCTGTACACATGACATCCATTGTTTTCTGTCCGTCCCAGGAGAGGGATCCCTCCTTAGACATTAGGTTTCTTCCCTTTTTTCCCCGTTGAAGGGTTTTCATTCTTTGGAGAGTCTTTCCTGTGCCGATGTGAGGGTTTCAGGACGGAGGATGTCAATACCAACCGAGTACTATGATGTGAAGGCGATGAACACTGATCCCTGATCCGAGCCAACAACCTATCAAACAGGCAAACAGGTGGCATGTACTGTCATCCAGAGGTAGTTCCTGCAACAGTAGGAGTAGGAGATCCATTAATACGACTGTTTGTCGAATGTAGTTGGTTGTATGAGTTGTAGGAAGTCTGGGATCTGCCTTGCCACCCGGGCATGATAAAAGGAAGGGGAAACGGGTTGGGAGGGTGGGATTTATAATGTTGTATGTAATGTGTATTGCAATTTGTAAAGGTCCTGATCCATTACGTTGATGTAATACTTTGATTCACTGGATAAGGGAGAAGTTGGTCCAGACACAAAAACATCAGCAGCACAGATTCTCCTGACAACATATTCCTTCTGCCCTAGAAGAGAATTCTGTTATCCACCAGATTCTACGTCAATGCATCCAAAGATTCACCTTCTTGCCGGTAGATAGGGGGACAGGCCGACAAATTCACCCGGTAAGGACCACAAATGCCTTTACAAAATATCACATTGAAATCCATGCAATAGAGCAGTGTAACTGTGACATCATAGAACTAGAAGGTGTGGACAGCTGGCAAACCAACGATCCCCACGAAAGATGATACCTTTATGAAAAGTTGCAGGGTAAATTACACCTAAACTAACATGGCACACTGTCATTACACTGGCCTGTCTCCCATCTCAAGTTTCGGTGTATTCTTAACTCCACAATTCATCCACCTCAACAATAGAAGCAGTTTGCGTATACATTTTACATTTAGTTGACGGTCTGCTGCCAAGAGAGTGTTGGGACATTTGTCTCTTGCTTTGAATGGGGGTTTAATTGCAGGTGAACTGATGGGACTCTGCAATGCAAAATATGGGCTTTGAATATCAACAGCATGTTAACATGGCGACTGATTTTTTTATATCGAGAGTGTGTTGGCATGACAAGTGGGGTTAATGTTGCGTAACAGTTTAGTCAAAATAAGTCCTGCAAGATCTTGGATGTTTAGTGCATGCAGAGACCCACACATGATCTGTCAGTCATGTTACAGAAAGGTTTAAGATTAAACTGTTGCAAAGACAATACCATAATATAAATATATAAATAATCATGTTGACTGCTGATTAAATCCATGACCATGAGTTTTTCTTGTAGCATAAAATAAGTGATTCTTTAAAATTTAAGTCAAATGTTCAGCCAGAAAAACATTAAAACATTAAAGCAATAGACCTTGGGAGCTTTCAAAGCTGGCAATCACTATATCATGAACTCATATGTGTCTGCATAAAAAACTGTAAATAATCAAGGCTTTTGGTAATCAATACGCAATTAAAACACATTTTTCTGACAATTGCCACGGACAACTTATCTTATGATAAGAGGTACAGCTATCAAATTAAATACACTTGTTCCACAAAAGAAGCATGTCATGTTAATGGAGAGAGTGAGCACAGTCTGGGTGAACTTTGACCTGTTAAAGGGTCACTGTGTGGGTGAGAGAAAGGATATTAGAAGAGAGGCGGAAAGAAAAGGGATACAGAGTGAGAGAAAGGAAGGGAAGAGAGGGAGGAAGAGAGGGCTCAGTCTGCTGACCCATGGTTGACTTTTGTCCAGCTAACCCTGTTGGTCACGGTGGTACTGCTGAGGTCACACACAGGCTACTGTTGGACATCCACACACACATTTCCTTACTCCGTCACACACTTTCCTTTGTATTGTTTATTCTCTGGACACTCTGATAGATATGCTGCAGGTTGATACAATGTGTTTGTGTGTGTGTGTGTGGTCTATTTCCAGGAGTTAGTAATGATGGAACAACTGCAGGCTGGGAGCTGGAAAAAAAAGAGACCACACATTTTCTCAGTACCTTGGGTGTTTTCTCAAGGATAGTACGTCAAGCGGATGTTATCAGCCATCACAAGGTTCTGGTGAAGGAAAAACAACCTCCTTGAATCACGTAAAAACTAGGGCTTTCAATAGAGTTTAAAAAATGAACTAATTGATTGCACAAAAATATTAATGGTGATTATGGAATATGGATTATAGACACGGTTGTTTAATTGTTAAATGAATATTGGGGGAAAATTCAGTCAGGAAGACTGGACAGGCTGTGCGGTTCCCTGGTGGCCTCCTCTCTCCATGGGGGGTGCACGGCCGGCTGATTAGCGGCGAGGTCGGGTAGAACCAGCCAACCAGACGTGGGTGATGTTACCGTAAACCAATTGCATCAGTGCTGGCAAAACGTTTAAAACCCCTGCTGTCAGTTGTCGTTTCAGCGCGCACCCAAAGGCGACCCGCCACCGGCCCTGACACCTCCAATCTACAGCAGGACCTGGCACATCAGGAAATTGGAGCAACTTATTCTCTACCCCCACCAGTGTCTGGACTCCCAAAAAAGGGGGGGATGTGCCTCATCTCGGCTCGGCATCCCGGGACCTGGTCCATCCCACGGCAGGATGGAGTCCAAGCCCCAAACAACATTGGACTATGAAAAAGATGTGCCTGTTTACAATAAAGCATTGTTCAAATTTCCCTCTCTGGATTGAATGTTATTTTAAACACAAGACTAATCACATTTGATCATCTTGGAGGTAGAATCCCCCCGGGTGGAACATGTTGAACTAGCAACTCTTGCTACTTTACTCGTGAACTTTACTCTCAACTCGCCATAATTTGACGGCTGTGTTTGAAGTGACAGCAATCTAGCCCAATGCGTTTTCAAACCACGTTTTTTTAGGGACACAATGGTGGTCCTCTGCAGACTGTGTGCTGCACAGGGTAACCTTAGATGTTGAGATGGAAGTAGCCTAGCAGCTAGCTTAGCATAGCAGTGCTTTTAGTGGTCTGCCACTCACCCCCCTTCTGTTTGACATGTGGAGTAATTCCTCTGCACAGCTCTTCGCTGTAGGTTGCGCCTCTGTTTGTTTTACTTCCAATGCAAAAAGTTATTTTAGAAGACTTTTTGTTGAATAATAGTTCAGTAATTCGTTGATTTGTGTGTGTTTGTGTGCGTTACAATAAAACAAGAGAGAGGAGAGGTAAACGAGCAATATTTAATGTTTAAATCATTGTGTGTATGCACCTGTGGCATATAAATGGAGTCTATAAGACAAAATGCAAATGAAAGAAATAAATAGCTGAGATTTTTTCCCACTCAGGACCTTTTCCATAATTTATTTGTCAAACAAACTTTCATTTTCAAGGCATACGTGTGAGCCCCACATAATCACCGATATTAGAAGCACTAAACCAAATGTGAGGTTGTTCAGTCTCCGAAGAAGACAGATACAATAAAAACACAGTTGGTGATATAGTTACAGAAAACTTATTTGAAATCATACAGCCATAGTAATACAATACGCTCTAAAGTAAAATCAGGGGAAATAATTAGAGTGAACTAAAATACACACTCACACAGAGTAAGCTGTAAATCATGAAGCCTTATGCACAGATGGTTTGTGTGTGTGTCTGTTTGTGCAAGTTTGCATGCGTGTGTATTATGATTTACAGCCTCTGACATGTCAGGATGAGAAGAAAATTGAAGTCGAAGACCAGAAACCATCTATCCACACGCAGGCACATGCACATTCACACAACCGCGCACACACGCACGCACGCACACACACACACACACACACAGCAGCAGCTGGTGCTCTAATTAGCTCTGCCATGCTGAACACACTAATCACCATTACCTCACTCTGTCTGCTAATTCAAAGATCAATTTGATTTTATGGATTCTTTATTGGTATAATAATTAACAGAATATCCCGCCTCTCTGCCCTGATTGACAGATTAAACCACCTGTTAGCGGATTGCAAATTTTGCTGAAGTCAATCATGCATTTGTCAGTTATAGTTTGTCAGTTATTTGTGGGGGGGATGTTGCGGTTTCAGCAAATTTCACATTTCAAATGTAAAATTCCTTCAGTTGGATTTCAAAAAGTTTTGGTTTTATGTTTGCCACAACACCAAGTTTGACAGGAAGATTATCTGAAAGTAGGTTTTCACTTCAACATGAAACAGTCCACTTCGTGACGGGGCCTCAACAGCTTTTTGCTCCATACAAGCAGGAGCCTTGCAGAGCCCGGTCATTCTAGGACCTTTATTTTAAACTCAATTGCTTAAGCATCTATAAAAGTTTGCGACGGCAAATAGGCCCAGGTATTTAAAGCAGGGAGTCAACAGCCCCTCCCTTACTTCCTAACCCTTTGCCTGAGCTACACAATATTAGGTGGAGACAACTTGGTTTGCATTGAGCCACAAAAGAATGTAGTAAAGTTTATGAAATGGTTGTGGTTTGATATATTCTCCTCCCTTTCAACTTGTTCCGCTAGAGACTGCAGCGCGTGTGTGAGTAACCTTGGTAACGGAGCACCTGCGATCATTATCGCAGAGAAAGAAAGCGATTTTCAATTCACACTCAAACAAGTTAGATTAGCCAGGAAACCATAACTCTAATCCAAAAAATGATGAGATTTGACAAAAATCAAAACTCTGACGAACCAAGTAATTTTATTTCCAAGTTATTTCCAGGGTTATCTCTGCGTGTCATAAATGTCACAAGTCTTCTATTTTCTTTGAGAAATATGTCAGCAGATTTGCATTGGAGCCAATGGAAGACAGACATTGTCTCACTCTCGGGGGACTCAAAAAGTAAAATGTCTGTGGGATTCCGTAGCCTGAAGATTAAATATTGTGGCAATACATTTTTTTTTTTAACCAGATTTTGATGCTGCTGTATACTCTAGATCCTTCTAACATTCCAATCCCTCACTAATTCTCTCTACATCGAGACACATGTAAATCTCAGAAATGGACTGAAAAACTAATAACACATGATCAGTAATTATGAAAAAAGTAAAATAGATATCAAATATTGTTGTTAAATAGGT